>NC_061484.1:26711113-26846113 GCF_022539355.2 Hippoglossus stenolepis
ATGGACACAGCAGAATTACGTTTCTTTGAAATGGGCTGGACAGTAGCGTGGTTTCATAAACATGCACTGGCCACGATTCTTTATAAACTAAAACCTACAATCCATTATGTTCATTCAGGAACAAACATTTGAAGGATTTATGAGGTTAAGATAAATGTTTGAACTCTTTTGGCCGTTTACTGTTTTCTAAAGTGTACTTATCATGATATGGTGGTGCAGTCGTTGTGCATCTGATTGTGTATTCAACCCACACAGGATCATTTGTTCTCCCAGACACACACTTAAACAAATAATGAGCGATGTTGACCTTCATTTATTCCATTAATCAGTCTGTTTATCAGCCCGAAACACAGAAGTCAGATTGATGCCACTGTCCCGGTGTCTCAGGCGAAGTGAGATGGATGATGTCTGTGCCAGATGGTAGAAATGTGATCCGAAGCAGCGTAATGTTTGTGAGTCAGACCCTCCACGTGCTGCTCATTCGTCTCACTGCTGGGATGGTGCAGGTGATGATGATGATGATGATGATGATGATGATGATGATGCATGTCTGGCGCGGCGTACAGACGGCTGCAGACAACATGAAGATGCGACGCCACACTTGACCGTCGCAGCGGCACGTGTGTAGAAACCGTCATTTCGATTCTGGATATTTTGCCACGCAGCGCTGGCGAGAGGGCCGATGGGAGGGGGTGAGATGGGGGCTGCAAACTTTCAAAGTGCTGCTCTTTAAAGGCTTGAAAGGTCGGCATGGTGGTGAAGTGGTTAACCCGGATGTTTCATAGCAAGGTTCTTTGTTCGAATCCTGGTTTGTGGAGTTTGCATGTTCTCCCCGGCTGTGTCTGAAATCACTCCCTCACTATTCCCTACTTGACCATATAGTGACTTCTACATAGAGATAACTATACGCTGACGTCATTGTCACAGGATTTTGACGCACAACAACAAAAACAACAACGTCGGCCGGTGGAAAATCCCACAGTAAAGGTTTATTTTACACTTAAACAAAAAAACATATTGAATGATCATCCTTAAATATAGAAATAAACTTGTTTCCTGCAGTTTGTGCTGCGACGCGCTGCTCTGCTTCTATTAACATCCGTACGACGTGTCACGACATTCAGACACCACCACAACAAGGAAAACTCACTATGGTGCGCTAGAGTGGGTGATTTCGGACACAGCCGCTGTGTCCTCGTAGGTTTTCTCCCACAATCCAATGGGGTTATGTTAATTGGAGTCTCTTAATTGACCCGACTGAGATAGTTGCGATACACTGGCCTCCTGTCCCGGGTGTCCCCCACCATGATGCTTGAAAGGATAATTTTAAAGATACAGATCTTTTATTTTCATATCACAACAAAGGATACATTTGTCAATAATTGTTAATTGAAAAACATTGTTCACTTCCCTACTTACACAAAACTATATCCTAATCCTTATTCTTAATCGTTAGCGCTCGTACATCAACAGCTGAAAGCACATCGTCAGATAATCTTACTGCGGCTCCATGTTTTCACTCGAACAAATATTCAAGAGGCACAAGACACCTTTATTTACTCTGGGCCCCAGAAGTGCAAACAAAAGCAGGAAGTGTGGATTCATCTACAATCTGTGATCTGGGTGATACACTCTAATAAAATGGTCTTATCTTACAGAGATGTGGTAAATGCTGCTGCTGCGTATAAAATGAACTTTAAGATTCAGTCCCGCTGTACAGAAAGTATTGTACCATTGTTTTACGACTGCGAAAGCATGTTTGTTTGTTTTTTTAACTAGTGGAAATCTAGTTGTGTTTTTCTCTTAGAAATATTACAGACATTTCAAATGTTCTTCTTAAAACCCGGGCTCAGCAGTTTGAATCTCTTCCTCTCGTCTCCCTGGTCCTGGAAGAATCTGAAAAAACAAAAGATGAAATTTAAAAGCTCAAACTTGGATCCTTTTTTAAAATTTGGACTTTGTTATTCAGTTGTTAATGTACCTCCTGTGGAGAAAAGGCTTATTGGTTTGTTGCCTGTCACATTATTGCTGCGTTTTCCAGATCACTACATTATACCTGTCCTCCACGTGACAAATTGAAAATCTGCCTTGAAGAGACAGTTAATTACCCTGGGTCTGTGATCGCAACTTTTATTTCACATGTCAAACGTGACACTGGAGAAATTCCTCGGCGAGAATCAGCCTTTATTTTCAGAGCTCACTCCATCGATCTCTCTCACTCTCTCTGTCTTTGTCTTGTCAATTTGTGTGACTGATGTTTTCTTTCTCTTATAAGTTGTGTAGACTTCAGATCCAGGGAAAGGAAATGAATGAATGAACCATTAAGGATACTCCCACACTTTGCCCTCGCTTTGACCTTTCAGTTTCTCACCATTTACAGCAGTGAGCAGGGCTTCTTCTTGACCTTGGTGGGCTGGGGGCAGAGCACGGCCCGGATGGCCTCATCAAACACAGTCTTCAGACCACGCTGGGTCAGAGCCGAGCACTCCAGGTATTTCACTGCGTCTATACATGTAAACAAAACCACGCAGGTGAGACATGAAGGATGAATGAAGGGATCAGGCGGAGGCATAGACAAGAAGACTAGTGCATCTAAATGTGTGTTTTAGGCGTGTTTGAAAAGAAACGCTGCGTGTCCCTTCATGACGACAGGGCAGCGCCTCAGAAGTGAAACCTCCACCGCCCCCTGGTGGCTGTCTTCAGCAGGAGTCAGAACCTCTGCCCACTCCAGTGAAAGGAACATGGAGCAAACTTAAAAGTCAGAGTGCACCTTCAACTCTTAAGGTTTCTGCCAGGTTTGTTTGGGTGAAATGTCATGATGGGGTTTACAAGCTAATCTTAATGGTACCAGTTGAGTCAGGACCTGGAAGCAGCTTCTGGAATCGTTAATTTTCTACAAACACGTGTGTGGTCTTACGTTCCGGACAAATCTTGTCTTGTGTGTGACTTCTGTGGTCTCTCACGTTTCTAAAATTGTAAATCCTCTAACGTGCAGCTGCTCAAAAGGTGTTTTTACTCTCTCACAACTTCTCACGACGTTTTGATCACCAGTGACTTTCATCTTGAAGAGAGGATAATTATCGACTATGTCTCATATGTGATTACACTGTCCGTAGAGTCAATATCACCACAGTAATGGCACCAAATCAACCAACATCAGAGGCAAAGCTAATGTGTGGACCACATTCTCTACATCTACAGAGGCCACAGTCAAACAAGACCTGAGAGAACCTCATCAACGTGGGACTGACCTATATCCTTTGCCAGAGCCAGGCCGTGAGGATAGGTGATCGGTGAGAGCTTCTTCTCCTTCAGCTTCTCAATAGTGTCCTTCTCGTCCCGCAGATCCAGCTTGGTGCCCACCAGGATGATGGGTGTGGAGGGGCAGTGGTGACGAACCTCCGGGTACCACTGGAATCGGACGGAGGCAAACACAGAAGAGGGGGAGGTGAGAAGAAGACGGGAGACGAGAAGAAAGAGGAAAAATTGGAAAGAATGTGAAGTTAGATGAGGGAGTTTTTAGGAATTGTCATGAAATAAGGTGAACAATTTAAACATGTAAGAATGAGAAGAAGAAATGGCTGTAATTCAGTGTTTAGGCCCCAAGATGAAGTATTTTATTTTCAGTCCTGTATCAACATCTTTCTATCTCTCTCCCAGTATCTCCCTTCTTTTTCCCTTTGATCTCTCCTTCACTTGTCCCTTTTCAACCCTCGGACGTCTGTCTCTCCCTCTTCTCTTTGCCTCTTTCATTCTCCCTCCATCCATTTCCCTCGGTGAGCAAATTAAAGATCAGTATCGGCTGGAGGAATTAAGCCGATTCTCTTTTAGCGCTCGCACACCAGCGACAGTCGTAGTTTTGGATTTGGCAAATCCAATGTGGGGGATTATGGGTAAAACCTGATGAATCATACTGCTGCTTTTTAGACTCAGTTTTTCAACTGTCTCACTGTGAAGAGCTAAAGTTTTTAACCATTCCGTGATTCAAATTCCTGGATTTCTTGAGTCCACCTGATTTGAACTTGAATTATCTTGATTTAGCCAAAGGAAACATGTTCTAATCATAATCAGGTTGATAATTCTAATTTGTGTTATTACCTGAGAAGGTTTACATCACTTTCCGCAGATTGCTGCAGCTCCTCCTTTCAGCCTCTGTCTGAAACACTTGGTTTCAGCTCCTGTCTCTTTAACTCCTTTTAAATGAACTTTATATTTGGCTTTTCTCAAGCCTCTGAGATTTGACTCAAGAAATGAAGTGAATCTGACTTTACAGCATAAAACAAAGTCCCACTCAACAGAAGACGTAAAGAATTCCACTAATATTCACTGTTTGTGTAATTTATCTTCTTTCACTTTTCATGTTTTCCTGTGGCGCATCAGTCGTGAAATAAAAGATTTAATTTCCTTTTAATGCCACAAAATGGTGGTTGTTAAGCGCCGCACCAATCTGTCTGCTCTTTTCTCTCGCTTGACCGTGCGTCATGTAATGCAGCACAGTTTGAATACAGTCTGATTGGTGATGGATGGACGTTGCGTGCACAGGAGGCTGCTAATCGATACTCCACCGTGTCATTTCCCTTTGATTTGCTCGACATTTAGCTGCTCCGGCCGCTCGCTGTCGATACTCGTTAACACCCACACACGGGAAAGACAAATGAGCTTTCTAAAACTGATTAAAGACGGATTGTGAAGCTGTTTAGTTTTTTGTTTTTTTTTAAACCAGACAACGTCTCGGAATTAGAGGCCGAACAACCTGGAATTGGGATCGGCTGCAGATGGCGATATGAGGAAGTAAAGACTGTCAAATTCACCTCTGTTTTTCTGAATAAGCGAAACGGCCGAGTTCAAAATGCCAAGAGAAGCTCTCATTTAGTTTGATCCAGTTTTATTTTGGTCTGAGACATTGACAGATGCCAGGACTTTGGTCTCGTTGATTCAGAATCATGTGCAATATGTTTCTGTATGGACATATATGGATGTAACTATTCAAGGGGTTTTACAAGGATCCCGAAGATGTTGTTAATAAAACACCCAATTAGTGAAAACAGTGGCAGTTGTTGTCATGACCACATGAGCTCATACTTCAGTCTCCTTGTGAAACCACATTAAAATTCACCACATCTGGATTTTTATCCGGATCCACACCAAATTGCACACTCTCATAAATATCAGTCCCCTTGATGATGTCTGATTTTCAGTTTTCCATCTAGATCCACGTGTTACTCCCTGAGAAATCAAGGAAAATGTTGAAAAAAACGACGATCTCATAATGATGAAGAAAGTCGGATCCGATCCACCTCTTCCGTCCTCTTCCCACTACATTGAAGTTTCACCAGCGTTTTCTTTTTTTACCTCCTCATAACCTGCTCCTCCTTTTAAATTCCTTCCTCGCCATTTCATCTACCAGGACCCACTTCTGCGGTACCTCTCCAGCTCCTTGTTACCATGGCGACTTACTTGGGATTCACACTGAAGGACGCAGCGGCGGTGAATCTCACTAAAAGCGAGTCTGATCAATATTCACAACGTCACCCCCCTTTGTCTTCCTATAGGACGGACTGGGCTGAATGAAGATGTGCGACTGGTTCGGAGAGAGGTCAACAATGAAGGAGCTGCCGTTGAAGCTCGGCTCGTTGGAGCTCATGAATGAAAGCCTTAACCTCGAGAGCACTTCATTAGAGAGTGCCCGAACATGAAAGGTCTCGTCTCACAATGAAGCTGGTGTCTTCTCGTTAACCCGCATGACGCTGAATCGGAAAAAGCAGGAGTGGAACATGGAGGGGAGGACGGAAATCACAAGTCTATGACCTGAGATGACCAATCAATCATTTAGAATATCAATCTGCAACAGTTTTGATTATTGATTAACAGATGAAGTCACTTATTAGCCAAACAATCACTGGATCCAGCTTCTATTGTCCCCTGTTTATACCATTATACCTTTAAATATGTTAAATTAATGTTAAAGGTCCAGTGTGTAAGATTTAGGTGGAAGAATCAATTGGAAGAAACTGAATATGAAAATAATCCTGGTGATGTTTTCACGAGTGTGTTTCATCTAGATTGTACAAATTGTTGTTTTCTTGACCCTAGAGTGGGACCTTAATATTTAAATACTTTATATTACGATATTTTTTATTATATCAAGATCGGGTCCTCTCTGTGGAGGCAGCCATGTTTTTTTACAGTAGCCCAGACTGGACAAATTAAACATTTTGAGTTTTTATGACAACTGAAGGTTACCACAGGTTCTCTTCATGTTTGGAAGGGGAGGGTGAGGTGAGGGGTGTTCAGCTGCAACATGACACTTCACCACTAGATGTCACTAAATTCTACACCCTATACCTTTAAATTAATGTTTATATTAAGTTGAACAGAAATAAGCTAATTTGATTGGTCCCAGACAAACTGCATATAACATTCTGACAGAGTTTTGTCATCAATTAAACAAAAGATTTATAAATTGACGGATGAGTTTTCAGGACGCTGGAAGTAGCGGTGGTGAGGGGGCTGCAGCACCCCTCACTGGCAAAGGGCTGCAACTGCATGTGTTGTAGCTATAATGTAAATATAACTGTGATTTAAGAAAACAAAAGATCATAACTTGTGTGACTTCAAGTAGATGTGGTTTGTTCGTGTGAATCATTGTTCAACAGTCAGACACAGTGTTGGAGAATATCATCGATGACACATAAAGTGGTGATGCACACGGGAACAAGTTCTATCCAACAGTCTCGATTATTTAAAACACGTGTAGGAAAAGAAGCAAGCATCAAGTTTCTTCCATGTGATACCGACAGTCAAGGATATTGATCAGCTCTACCTCGATATAGGATATATAAATGTATAGTTTTCAGGTGTCAAGACTCACCTTAGCTCTGACGTTCTCGTAGGAGGCCGGGCTCACCAGGGAGAAACAGATCAGGAAAACATCCTGCAGGAAACGAGGGGAGGAGGAAGAGGAGAGACGATGAAGAGATACTGTAGATGAACAACGAGAAGGTGAAGATGAGATAGATTTGACCAAACTGACGCAGCGTGAGCAGGAATTGGTAAAACATATTGTTTTCATGATTTCAAATGGTCTTTTAAAAACCATTAAACTTATAGCAACGTGCTTTTACTCCCTCATCACTTGTGTCTCATGAAATTGATTTCTGTTATCACTTCACCCGCCACGGAATAATAACCACTCCATCTCCATGACAACTGAGCAAGTGATGCTGATAAAGGGACACATTTTGTGGGGGACTCTAAACGTAACTGTGTATGATTACGTTTTCACAGAATTCAATCAATTTTATGGAATGAAGTACACGTCACATGATTTCCTCTTGTTTCATGGAGAAACTGGAGAATACTCTCACACTGAAAAGTATCTCTCACAGATGTAGATATTGTTTATATGTACAGAATATATGTGTGTGTGTGTGTGTGTGTGTGTGTGTGTTTCACTCATTTCCTTCATGCTGTTGAACATATTTCAATCTGTGTATTGATCTAGAACCTTCAATTCAAACTACTGCTGAGGACGTGATGCTGATGAGGACCACAGCCGGGGGGAAGGAAAGCTCTGGACAAACCACGTAAGTTAGTATCCATATATTTTCACTAAGTTATAGAACGTAATCCATTAAAGAATGAAATACAAATCACTCTGGGTTTCATGGAGAAACATCTCACTCCGAATAGCATCCTCCATAATCGTGAATAGGCCTATTGCATATTTACACCTGTCGATAACTATGTGTGCGATTCATTTCTGTTTCCTTCACGTCGTTGCTTTGCTACGCTACGGTCACATCGTCCATTACTAAGTTCCAAATGAAATTCCTATCTGTGTTTCCGCCGTATGCTTCACCGCGCTCAGCCGCTTCCTCAGTAACTTCTCGTCTGTTCTTGTCTTGTCTTTCCCTGTCTTTGAATTTAATGAGACATACGACAGGCTGCTGTATTTTTTTATTGATCAGGAACTCTGTGAAACCAGCGGGAGACAAAGTGTGTCTTATATTTTCTATTGAACTCTGACTCCATCCATCCATCCATCCATCTATCCATCTATGCGTATGTGTGTGTGTGTGTGTGTGTGTGTGTGTGTGTGTGTGTGTGTGTACCGTCTGTGGGTAGGACAGCGGGCGGAGCCTGTCGTAGTCTTCCTGTCCCGCTGTATCCCACAGGCCCAGGTTGACTGGTTTGCTGTCCACCATCACATTAGCCGAGTAGTTGTCGAACCTGTGGGGAGCGAGAAGGTCAGCGGTCGATCAATCAGCCGCCTCGAGAGTCAGACAGTCATTTAAAGGGTGATTCCAAACCGTCAATCATTTGTAATTCGTAATACAAATGTCACGTTGGGTTCTTAGAATTAGACGGAGAGCAGGAGCTGGTGATTAGAGAAGCTCATTGGAAACTGTGAGCTTCTTTCTTATTGAAAATAACCACCGAGTCTGTGATGTTAATGCAGCACTGCCTCCATGTGGAGACACTGAAACACCACTCATCTGCTGTGTGTGTGTGTGTGTGTGTGTGTGTGTGTGTGTGTGTGTGTGTGTGTGTGTGTGTGTGTGTGTGTGTGTGTGTGTGTGTGTGTGTTATTACCATGTATAGACCAATATAAAGTCATTGGGACTCTTCCAACCTCTTTGATTGTGTCAGATTTTTTTATTAAGTAATTTCACAACTTCAGTAAATTAAATTATTTATGCTTTTGATATTTTATTTATTTGCATTTCTATTAAATGTTATTGTAGTTTTATCCTCTTGTGAAGCACTTTGTATATTTTTGTTAAGAAAAGTAATATACAAATGCAGCTGAATTATAATTGCTATTATTATGATTAGTATTGTTATTGGCTGACACCTACAGTTATATGACCAACTCCCTGGTTAAGATGATTTTTTTTTAATGTCAGGCATAAGTTTAATTTTCTGTTTATATAATATATCTACATAATTTTAAATAATATTTTATGTCTGTATCAATTTCATAACAATATTTGTGATCATAATGATAATTTGGATTTATATAAAACCTTTTTCATGGTACCAAGTTTCCTTCACACCAAGAAGGTCAGAAATGAAACACCTTTTTGTTTTTTAAGCTTTTGTGAACAGGCGACTTTTAAGGAGTTCTACTTTAAATTACTTAATTTTATTCCTCACATCACCCTTTATTAAATAAGTTTGTTATTTAATTTCTTCCTATAAAGATCTAATAATTGCGAGCTCAGCAAACAAAGCAGCAGCACTTTAGTGGAATCATTCAGCCTCTGTCTTTACTGTAGCTGCCGGGGTTTAATCAGGCTGCTGCCAGTCCGAACCTGTCAGACATCTGTGTGTGTGTGTGTGTGTGTGTGTGTGTGTGTGTGTGTGTGTGTGTGTGTGTGTGTGTGTGTGTGTTGTGTTGTGTCTGTGTATATTAAGACATGTGCAATGAATGTGTGTTCATAATGATAAATCCTTGTAAGTGCAGCTACATATTTAATTGTTGTAATTTTACTGTTTTTCATTTACATTCAGACAGAGAGAGAGAGAGAGAGAGAGAGAGAGAGAGAGAGAGAGACGTGTGTGTGTGTGTGTGTGCGTGTGTGTGTGTGTGTGTGTGTGTGTGTGTGTGTGTGTGTGTGTGTGTGTGTGTGTGTGTGTGTGTGTCATACTCACACAGTAGGAATGTATTCCCCGGGGAAGGCATTGGTTGTGTAGCTGATGAGGAGACATGTTTTTCCGACAGCTCTGAATCAAACAAGTAAAAACACATTTTTTTGATGAAGACAATAATAACGTCTGAGGCTATAAAGTCTGAAGCAAGAGATAAAGAATAAAGGTGGGAGGGACACAATCTTTGTCCCACGTCACAAATATATATATATATATATAACAACAGTATGTAATATGTACAATGAGACTATTTTTCACTCTGTTCTTCTTTTTGAAACATCGAGTGGTGACAGGAAATGATGCAAGACGTGCACCGACCGACATCACTCACACTATGACTTCAAAATGCCGCTGCCGCTCAACTGTGAGGGGCTCGTCCCTTTCTCTTTGTGCACTGCATTGTGGGACAGCTTTCATCAGTCACATGCACTGACATCTCGGAGTTTAGGCTCCGACTGGTCAACACAGGGTATCACAGGTCAACTCTTGTTTGGATTTTAAGATTCCAGGGGCAGAAGCGATCGGCTCGTCTCGACTTCCACAGCGGGGTAGAGCCGATCAAACAAGTGTCGACTGGCCTTGTTCTTATTTTGTTCCAGAGCTTTGCTGTCAGCGTTTCAACCACATCACCAGAACTCGTCTTCACACACACACACACACACAGAGAAATGCATCTTCAGCAGGGGAAGCTCATCTCGAAACTGTGTAATCTGCAGCTCAGGAACCCAAATCCCCAACTGTTCTGCTTGTGGTTTGTCTGTGGGGATGAAATTTACCTTCAGATTCTCAAGTATATAGACGAAGATAAAAATTCAAGATAAAGCTCATGGATTTGGCTCAACTCTTTGTCGAAGGATGACTGTTGTAGTTTTAGTTTTTGTAGTTTTTTAGGATCAAGACTTTGTTTGTACGACGACAGTGAGAGGTCAAAAGTAACGTTTTTATTGTTAGGATTGGGGAGTGTTTTCTGTCAGAAGTATAGACATACCAGCGTGTGTGTGTGTGTGTGTGTGTGTTTGTCTTTTGTGGTTGTGTGTGAGCGAAAAAAGGAACTGATCTGTTTCAGAAGCTGAAAACAGGAACCAGCCAAAGTGAAGAAGAAAAAAAACGTCCACGTCTGATCTCTCTCTGTTCGCTCTCTATCTGGTTTTCCATCAAAGTTCCTCTCCTCCTCTCACACCATCCCTCGTTATCTGCTTTTATCTCAGCCAACTCTTCAAAGGAGACTCATTCTCGCTCCGTCTCCGTTTCCGTCTCATTTTCATCTCCTCCTCCTTGTTTCTGTCTTCGTGTGCAGCCTCTTGGTTTGGGCTCTCGTCAGCATCGCATCAAAACACAACCTTTTTTCGTCATTTTGTGCATCTCTGTTCGAGACACCCCCGTTTTCCTCTGCTTGGTCCAGTCCAAAAAAATACAGGATGCAGGAAACAAATCTGATCATGTTTGTTTACATGAAAGTAGTTTTATATCTTTTTATCTTTGACCTTAAAGCCGCAGCTTGATTAAAATGAGTTTGATGGTAGATCAGTTAAAAAGACTCAGAAGTTATTAAAAACCAGAGTTTATCTCCAATATTCAGCAGGAAACTCTGGAAATGTGAAGAATTCTAAACAGAGTTTGTTGGATTTGTTACAGCATCAGCTCTTCTGGTTCAGGAAGCAGAGGATTATGGGTAATATCTCCTTCATGTTTGTTGACATGACACGATTCTTCTCTTTTTCTGTATCAGCTTGATTCTCTTCAGATAAGCTGGTTGATGTTTACCCAGTGTGAATGTTCCAAACCAAAACTAAAATTCATCAAAAAGCCAAATAATACAACAGTGTTTAAATACAATAAAATGTTCTTTTCCTTCTCATTTTATCGCTGCGTCATTTCAATTTTTTTTTTGGGGGGGGGACACACTAGAATCTAAAATACTGTGATGTTATTTAGATTTTTGATTAATTTGAGTTTGCCAGCATGAGATTGTTTGTGTGTTACGAGATTTTAAAATCAGAGTTTAACGCTTCTAGTGACCGAGATGTGATCCATCCATAGATCCATTAAACATGCACGTGTTACACAAGGTTTGATCTATCAGCAGCCGACTTTCTACAACTTCCTCCTCTCTCTGCTTCACATCTCTTTAGTCACACAGAGAGACATCGACACGTGTTCACACACAAGCAGCTGCAGGGGGATGAAGTTTCTCTGCTGTCTCAACGAAATTCAACTTCTTTGTTTGGTGGAAAACCCCAAATGAGCACAAATAAAGTCAAAACTGCTTCTATATTTCCGCAATGACTTGTAACGCCAACACCAGCTACAACTGAAAAGTGTCTGAATTTATCTTTTTGTCCTCCAGCAATTTCAGAAAACAGTCAAATTACTACTTTCTGCTGCGCTTGTCCAGATGTGCACAGCTGTGGATGAATAAATAAATGAGGTGTGGTGTCTCACAGACAAAACGTGTTGGTTAAGGTTGGACAAAGATCGATGTCTTGGTCAAATTTACTTAAACGTGTTGTCCCTGAAAATTTAAAACCACAACAGGATTATTCCTCAAACTTAACCAAGTGCTCTGAATGTCTAAAAAACATTTATGATGCTGTTCTCACTCGAAATAGATCAGAAATTCTGATGGAAAACAAAAATATCTGTCAACAATTCACTACTTTGTAGCTGTTAAAAACAACTTTAATCTGATCGCATTCACGTTTCCTACCAAAACATATTTGGTGTTGTGATTTTAGCTAAATAAAAATGTAACTTTTAGGAGATTGGATAAAGTCTGAGATAAAAAGCCTTAATTTCTACGACCACTAGAGGGATTTGTCACTTTGACGTAAATAAATGCTTCTTTTTTTTTGGGGAACTTTGCAACTTTCTTTTAGTGTGTTCACCTAAATAAGTCATGAAAGCTTAACTTTATAGTTTTAAATCACAGTGTCACATTCAGCGCAAACAGGAAGCTCAACACACACAGTCCTGTAAAGCGTGCGTTCTGTAAGTGTCTAATTTTATTTATCGATCACGCCGCAGCAACGACTTCACCACTTCCGCTTCACAATTTCCCATCACGACAAATGACACTGTTGCTCCACCTTAAAGGACAGAGAGTAGCGTAGAAGTTTGAATCTTCTAAATCTTTAGACGGTGCAGAAGGTTTTTAAATCTTAAGAGTTTCACATTGTCCAGCTTTAACAAAGTAGAGCCTCCATTTTCTTTCTTTTCTGGAGCTCCTCTCTCGTTTTCCATCTGCAGTAAGAGCCTCTGCTCGGAGCCGGCGCTGCGTTAAAGCATTTCCCTGCATGTTGTGGCCTGTTCTCCTCATCAGGCCCCATCACTGTGAATCAGCGCTGTCAAACACACGCCTACAGCTTGACACGTATCACCGGACACACTGTTCTCTCATGAGTTTGAAGAGTCCAGGAGTGTCTTTTAGCAAACACATTAAAACACAAGTTGATCAATCTATGAAGAAAACCCCTCAACTCTGAGGCCGAGGCCCCAAACAGCCCCATCACACACCGGCTGAGTTAACACTTCAAGATTCAACATCTTGACGACATCTTGATTTCCGTTATAACAAAGTAGATAAAGTTGAAGATAAATAAATGTCATACCCATCTCCCACGACCACACATTTGATCGCCTGCATCCTGTTCCGCTCAGCTTCGTCTGTGCTCGCTGACAGAAACACACTCGGAGGGGAAGGTGCAGAGACGACAGGAAACTGTTACCTCCCTCGCTCCCCTCCCTCTGCTGCCTCTCTTTCTTCCTCCCTCGCTCTCTCTCTCTCTCTCTCTCTCCCTTCACTTCTGCACTCATCTCTCCTTCCTGTGTTGTGTTGTGTTTGTGTTTCGTCTCCTAAACAGCACAACTTGTGTCATTGGCGTGTGAATGGTGTAAAGTACACCACAAGTTAGATGGAAGAAGTTGCAACAGGTCGAAGGTGTGAAAATGGACGTGAAGGGTTTTGTAAGAGGGAAGAAGTTGAAGGGCTGTATTTGAAACTTCCTCCTTTTGCAATCATATGCACACACACGCTAACACAGTAACACAGTAACACAGTAACACACAGACACACAGCAGTGTCTCCATGACTACACAGGACAGTTAGAGACTAACTCTAACCTCAACCATAGTTTCTACTTGTTTAAACCGAACTTTAATCAAACCGAAACCTTAAAACATGTCTTCAAGTTTAAAAACGTACATTACGTGGACTCACTTTTTTGTCCACATACGGAAGACAAATGTGTGTGTGTGTGTGTAAATAGATTTAGGTCCCCACAACATGAGTAATACCTGGCACCAATACCAATGCAAGCCACACAAATTCACACACATGTCAGACTCTGTAATTTAGTTTATGGGGTTTAGGTTTAATTTTGATTGAGTTAAGAGATGAAAAAACGTGTTTGTTGTTTTTTAAAGGGATTTTTAAAGCAAAGAAATGAACAGAACCACGGTGATTAACCTTCTTCACTAAACACACAGACATAAAGTTTGTTATAAGTAGTTTAAGTTTAGTTTTAATTTGCACATAACAAGTGACAAATTGGAAAGTGAACTATTGCAACACACAAACGTTCACACGCACTCATAATAACTGTGATGTCCTTTCGCTTCCACTAGAGGGCGCCTCAGCATAATCTTTACTTACAATTATGTCAGCGTGTTTGTGTCGTCACTTCCACTGGAATCAAACGTTTTCAAATGTCAAGTCCGCCTCAGTCAGTTCACCACACAGAGCCGAGAGGGAGGAGGATCTTTTCTTCAAAATAAAATGATCTCAGCTGCAGTTACAGGATGAATAATTTGTGTCCGCTCCATGTTTACCTCACATGTGACGTGATGCCAGGATTTCAAAACTCACTTCCTGGCCTGCGCTGTGTTTTGCAACTGAGTTTCATTGTTCGAGCAGATTTCCAAACACTTTGTGTCACTTCCGCACTGGACGACGTTTCAATCTGACGTCTACAAAAACACCCAATGGTCCAAAACTAAAAATTACAAGTCCGAGTCATTTAGCTACCTGTGTTTTTCTCAGACTGTTTGTTCTCATGTTACTGTGAGTTAAACATTTCCTCCTCCAGGATTTGTTTTAAGAGACTAGAACCAATGTCCCGTTGTCTTAAGCCTCGACCATTGATGCAGATTCAGTCCCTCCAGGTGTTTGTGATATATTGCATTCACAGAAATATAAGTTCACAGTCACCATGACCTTTGACCGCCCAAATCGAATCACTTCATCCGTGAGTCTAAGTGAACATTTGTGCAAACTTTTAAAAGGATTTCCTCGAGGCGATGTCAAGAAACCACGTTCACAAGTCAACAGAGATGTGTTGAGGTCACAGTGACCTTCACCTTTGACAAATTCAGTTCATCTACGAGTGCAAGTAACTATTTTTGCTAAATTTGAAGAACTTTCCTCAAGTTGTTCTTTAGATATCGTGTTCACAACAATGAAATGGACGACCAGACAACAGCTGTCTCTGGTGTGGAGGAAAAAAAAAAAGAAAGGTTAATCCATTTAATAACGCTTTTATTTTGAAGGAGCGACTCCTTGTCATCACTTCTGTCTTTGCGCTGACGTGAGCTCTAGGTTGTGATGGACGGGGAAGAGGTGGAGTCACCGCAGAACATCTCCTTCAGACTGAACTATGAGCTGAGGCTGCGTCCTCACACCTTCTCTTCACATTTCACTGTTTGGGAGTCGTGACTTTTATTTTATTTTATTTTCTTGGATATAAATGACTGATTGTCAAATGGGTAAGACCTGATTCCCTCTTGTTGTCTTTTGATTATTGTATGTATTGTATTTTTGATTCCCAGAAAAATATTTTGCATTTAGTATTTTCATTTTTTTTTATATATCTCTGTTCTAAAAATACTGTTTGCCTTTTTATTACTCTAGTAGTAAGAGATAGTTGTTTTATGACATTATATAATTTACGTTGTCTTTTAAATTTATCCCTACTGTCAGTGAGATAGTAAATTATTCTGTCAACTTTCATCTGCTTTATAATTTAGAAACAGCTAAAAGAAAATTAGAAATTATAAATAAAGTGAAACAGCTGCTGCTTAAACATTTAGGTTTTTGATGCCCAGTTCTTAGTTTTCTTCTTCTCACAGTTTGCATGTTGTGGTTAAACGATGCTCACATCACACGCCACTGAAACAGGGAAGAGGCATTCACAGAGTCGCAGATCACCGATAAGGTAAAAAGAGAAGTTGATCTCTTTAAATGACGTCTGTTCACTGTCCACGGCTAAAAGTCCAACTGTCACATAACAGTTTCTAGACAAATGATTGAAATGAGCCGTTTGACGACTCGCTGTGCGAGAGGCGAAGAGGAAGAAGACGAGCAGGTCCTGTGGTCGCGTGCAGCTTTAAAACCAAACAGTTCACATGTCTCTGTTGTCAGACACCTTTTTCTCAACTTTGCATTTAAGAAAGTTGCTGTTTCATAGACACTTTGTTTTTTCTCATCATGAAAACCGCTTTATCGCTCGGAAATGGAGCCCAACAGAATGAATTACCACACGTGGCTGCAAGGGGCGCTGTTGCTCAGTGAAACTTACGTAGCGTTGCTTTAAAATAACGGATTTTAAGGTGCAGATTTTCTCAGTCTAGTATTTAGAGTATTTTTCTAATATTTTCTATCATTTAAACGTAACTTTTTTAATTATAAGAGCCAGTATTGCACACAGCGAGTATCCAAGAGCAACCAGAGAAATCAGTTTGGTAGTTTGATGATTCTGAGACTTTTGTGTTTGAACCTTTTGACTTTCATGACTTTTGACCTATGGACTCGTGTGTGGACTCAGAATTTCCTCTGGATGAGTCTTTGTTTGCACTTTGAGGTCCTCTTTCCTGTTTTATTTTTGAAACTTCTGTCCATGGGTATCTCTTACTTTACGTCCTGTCTTTTCTCCCAGTCGTCTGTGTCCCTTCGTCTGTTTTCATGTATGGATTGAGTCAGTTTGATTAGTTCTCAGTTTGCGTTTCTGGACCTCCTGACTTGCCTTCAGCAACTTGAAGCCTGTTTTGTGTTTCGTTCAATTCACCTTCACCAGCCGTTGTTTCTGTGGGTCCTGCTTGTTAAACGTAACAAAAAAGTCATTGAACTGATTTGAAAAATAATTAAGACTCAAATTAATTCTGTCACAAACGTCTGGACTTTGCGATTTAATTTGTGACTCGGACTCTGACACTATCAGGAAACTCAGTAACTCCTGCAGCACGATGACCTCATGGAAACGATGATGTTGATGTTATCTGTTGTGGAGATAAACCCAGAAACACTCGTATCGCGATGAGTCACCACTGACCATCGTCTATTTTAATATGTATTTCTGTGCTCATGTCCTAAATATGGAAACCACGACATGCTCCAGTCAAATCCGACCTGTGATGATGTTATCTGTAAATGCCCATTACACTGATCCAGGATGTGTTCACATTATCTCACAGTCACGCACATCGTACCAGAAAAGACTTTTACTCTTTGTAAAAAGGTTTAAGACTTTGGGAGTCAGACAGTTGTTAATGAAATCTCAAAGTCCAGATGTTTCCCAGACAGCATACAGATGTGGGCCACTTCTGGCCTCCTTGAAGAATAGCAAGTGTGACTCAAATGATGCAAAAGAAATGGGCCTTTTTTGGAAAGCATGCAGTGCTTTGTCATTAAGGTGTAACCTGGAAGAGAGCCAAGTGGTCAATGGTGAAGTGGCCCAAATAGCACAGAACAGATCCAGACCACTCGTGGTCCCTCTGGTTGACCTGTGGTAATGCACTGGCTTACCTGTGGCCCAGATGTGGGCCAGATGTGCCATCATTTCATGTGTATGTGGCCCAGATGTGGGCCAGATGTGGGATAAAAACTATGTGGGTTGTGACTGCGTCCATGTTGTGTTCTTCAATTTCTAAATTTTAAATGTGAAATTCACATTTTACTAACTGGGTCCTTATTATATATATATATATATATTTTTTTTTAAAGAACATCAGTTTTATTCCCATCTTGATGATGGAGTTTACGGCCGTATTGAAGAAAAATAAATTCAGAGATTTTGACGATTAAGTCGTAACATTATGAGAATAAAGTTGCAATTATATTTTTTAAAAAGTCTAAATATATCCAGAAAAAAGGAAAATATGTTTTAGGATATACGCAGCGAGGAGAACTTATATGACTGTTTTAGAAACACCAAACTTTGAATATGGCACAGACGTGACCAACGATAACATCACGGTCGACCTCCAGGTCCGTGTGGTTCTTTCTTCACAACAGACTCAGTTTCTCACACTTAATGTGTCGTATGTTTTACACAAGAAGAAAATCTTTTGTACGTTTTTGTTCAAAAAAGTGTCAAACATTCTTGGGGGCATTTCACCATCATTGGTTGGACGGTGTTGTGAAATCTGAAAAAAAAAAGGGTGAAGTTTATTGTGAAATGTAGAACAAATATGTATATGTGAAATAGGGAAGGTGTGCAGCAAAGTAACGGGTTGGAATTGAACCTGCGGCTAATGGAGGACGACTCCAGCCTCCGTACGACAGATTTAAATGATCAATCAATGTATAATGAGGCTGTCAAAGTGCATTTCGTCATAATTGTGTCTGATGTAAAAAATGTTGTGTTTGTCAAACGTGAGGAACTGGCTCTTACTCAGTTTGAGGAAGTTGACTTCCTGAGAATCTGTTTCATGGTTTTGTTCCAATTTTTCTTTTTCACCAGTTTCCTCAGATTTTACAGAAGATGAGAAGATGGAGATCGAGAGCATCAAGACGCACAAGGAGGACCTTCTGGACGATATCCAGGTATCACACGTCCACGCAAATATAGCATCGAGTGTATGTAGAGATGTAGTGAAGCCAAGACGTCTTGAATGCCCCCTGGTGGCTGGTTGCAGTGTCAATCACAGGACGTGGGCCAAACTAAAAAGTCGATGGCCTATCCTTTCAAAAAAGCTTGTCACTGGAAAAAGTGTCTTGTCCTTTCTGTTGATACCAGTTTCTTTTTCTTCCTCCCCGTCCAGAAGCTAAAGATGGAGATAGACAGCGTGATGGCGGACATACTCAGCTTTGAGTCCACAGAGGAAAAGTGAGTTCTGGTGGGGAAAACCCCTGCACCTGTTTGAACATCTGCATTTATGTATAAAACCCACAGTCAATCCTCCATTTACACTGGTTCGTTTCTAATGTCCCCCAACCACAAGGCCCTGCCTCCTGGCGTGTTTTCTATTAGAGGAGTTTCTTTCTTTGTCTTTTCTCAATAATTGAAACCTTTTCCTTGGATTCTCAGTTCGTCTTTTATAGAAAATACAGCGTTTGTTCTTTTAATCTCATTTAAAGTGAGAAAACTAGAGAATAGCATAGAGATTTTATTTAAAAAGCACCTTTTATACAAAGAGGTAGATTCAAGACCAGAAAGAAAACCAAATAGTCTGAAACAACAATAAAAGCTTCTCTCACAAATGCAACGAGGACGTCACCGTGTGCAAACCTCCACCAAGATTCAACAGCACCGTGATAAAACCACTTTTAAATTCACTAGATCCAGATCTTTATTTGGATTTTACTTTATTCTCCTAAATATCAGGCCCCTGAACATTTTTTCATCAAGATCCATGATTTATTCTCACAATGTTCACCAAGTTTTGTTGAAATCGGTTGAGTAGTCGTTGTGTAATCCTGCAAACAGACAGACAAATAAACAACACAATAAGCAGAGGTAAAATATTTTACAAAGGTGTTGATGCATCTTTTCAATCATCGTTTCATTTAGACATAGAATATCAGTGAGGGGAGGTTAAAAAATAAAACTTCTCTGTGTGTGAAATCTCATTTTTATTCTTCGTTGTTACTTTTCCTGCAGCAAAACAATAGAGAAGAGCAAACTGTTCTCGAACGGGAGGAAGAAATTCAACATGGACCCGAAAAAGGTGAGCAGGAGTGTGTTTTTTTTCTTCTCGCTCGTCATCGTGTGGACTTCCTCTGGCTTGACCACACTGAAGGTGTCAGTCTGTGAAATGACGCTGAAACGGGCCCTTCACGCGGTTTCAGTGGTTTCAGCTCGAGCTCGACACTGTTGTCTTTGCAACAACGCATACTAAATAAAAGCACGACCAGTTTCCCTTACTGGAAACAGAAGTGTGTTCCAAGCTGAGGTTGGTTTATGAGGTTGCCTGAACTCTCTACATGATGTAGATGTTAACCCGTCACCTCCGAACCCTGTGGCACAGAGGAAAGAGGAAGAGACATCGAATTTAAGGAATTGGGATTAAAAGAAAATGAAAATTCGCTCATTTTAACCAACCGGAGGTGAGATCATTGTGAAACCGCAGCACAGAGGGCAGAGTATTTCTGAAACACTACATCATAAAGTGAGCGCGCTACTTCCCCATGCAAGCTGCAAACGAAACGTGCATGCAGTTCTAATTTGAGTGCACGCGTGTGTTTGCTTGCAGGGCATCAGTTACCTGGTGGAGAACAAGCTGCTGGAAGGAACTGCTCAGCCCATCGCTGAGTTCCTCTACAAGGAGGAGGGACTCAACAAGACGGCCATCGGAGAATTCCTCGGAGAGAGGTGAGGAAGAGGAGGAGGAGGAGGTGGGAAGTCGAGTAGGTGAAAAGGAATAAAAAATGTAGTGAGCAGGAGGAAAGGGAAGATGATTGAAGAGGTTTTGAGACACGTTGAAGAGGGAAGAGGATGAATAAATATCAAGTAGATGAAGGAGGGAGAGATTAATGATGAGAGGAAGGAAAAGCAAAGGGAAGGAGGATCCTCATAGAAGGAGGAATGAGAAGGGAGGGAAAAAGGTTGTAGGAGGAGGGATTGTAAAGGCAGGTTCCAACAAGGTGAAACTTTCCTCTGGTTTCATGTGTCTCCTTCCTCCTCCCTCCTCCTCCTCCTCCTCCTCCTCCTCCTCTGACCTACAGGGAGGAGCTCCACCTGCAGACCCTGAAGGCCTTTGTGGAGCTGCACGAGTTCTCCGACCTCAACCTGGTCCAGGCCCTCAGGTCAGTGCTCAACTATCTAAATCTTTAGTAACTCAATCAACAGGAAACGTCTCAAACATCTGGATGTTATCAGTCGCTTCTTACGTCAAATAACCTCAGTGATGGTAAAAGTAAAGCTGCTTCTACTTGAATGAAACAAAACAAAACATTTTACAAATCAGCAACATGTCAGATAACATGTAACAAAAAACAACCTTTGACAAAACACAATTTACAAAACACAACACATTTCACGAAACAACATATTAGAAAACAATCTTTCACAAATACAATAAAGACATTAGAACATTTTTACAAAATACAAAAACAACTGACACACTTTGTGTTTTGTGAAATGTTGTGTTTCATACATCTCCAGTTTGTGATGCAGGATTTCTGATAACTCATCAGGGTCATTATGAAAACATGAAATATCTCCCAGGCTGATTAAAAAGCCTTAAAAGTAGAAGGAAGAAGAGTTTTAAATAAATATTCGAGTAAAATACAAGAACATTTGTTCCAATGTGTAAAACTTCAGGAGTTTCATGACATGAGTGAAAAGAAAGGGAATTGAATTATTGACAATATACTGTGCAGCTGCAGCACACACACACACACACACACACACACACACACACACACACACACACACACACACACACACACACACACACACACACACACACACACACACACACACACACTCTCTCTTCAGATGTGTTGAGTATCTACACTCGTGTCAAACACCTGAATAAACAGGACTTGTGTTGTGGTGTGCACGCGACAGACAGTTTCTGTGGAGCTTCCGTCTGCCTGGTGAAGCCCAGAAGATCGACCGCATGATGGAGGCCTTTGCCACACGCTACTGCGACTGCAACACTCACGTCTTCCAGTCGACTGGTGAGTGCACGTGTCCACTTCCTCTACCGGACTCTGTGTGTGTGTGTGTGTGTGTGTGTGTGTGTGTGTGTGGACTGAAAAACCGAAACTTTGTCTTTCAGACTTTCAATTCTTCATATCGCTCCAGACTTGTCTCCTCTTTACTGGCTGTATTCATGTGAACTAAAGTAGAGCATCATATGTATATTTTATACATCCTCTTACTCTGTGTGTGTGTGTGTGTGTGTGTGTGTGTGTGTGTGTGGATCTTGTACAACACCAGACACGTGCTACATCCTGTCCTTTGCCATAATCATGCTCAACACCAGCCTCCACAACCCCAACGTGAAGGACAAAACCACGCTGGAGCGTTTCTTCTCCATGAACAGAGGCATCAACAACGGAGAGGATCTGCCCAACGATCTGCTCTCGGTGAGACCACTTTCACTCTCACAGCTGATTCAGTGTCACTCTGAAATCACATGTGGAGTCACTGAGTCAGTGGAATAAGACGTAAATGGTTTGAATCCCTCTTGTTTGGACGTCTTTAGACTTTTCTTGTACTTCTAATTCCTCTGATTGGTATCAAGGTTGTAAAATTTCTGATATTTGAACTTTTCACCTCTTTTCTACTCAGAAACTTTACGAGAGCATTCGCAACGAACCCTTCAAAATCCCAGAGGACGACGGGAACGACCTGACTCACACTTTCTTCAACCCCGACAGAGAAGGCTGGCTTCTAAAACTCGGTAACACGGCTCTCCTGAATGCGTTTTAATGGATTATTATGAACAGTTTGGTTGAAGTGATGTAAATCCCCCACAAACCACAACATGTTCAACCCATCAAGCTACATATTCAAACCATGAACTCGACAAGTGTGTTTAGATGTGGTTCTCGACACTGTGCTACATTACGTCTAAGAATAACGTTTAAAAACAGGAAAGCACAGAGGAAGTACTGAGAAACTGACCCAACAGTGGAATATACCCTCACGGTTGTGTATGTAAACCACGCAATGTCACGGGGTCGGCAAATACAGATGTTTGACTTCGTTCTAAACTGTGTATTTTGGTTTGTCCGTGATAAACTGACGCCGCTTTTTAAGTTTGTTAGTTTCCACTGAAAAAAACCCCAACTTTTTCTTGGCTGTGTCTCCAGGAGGCCGAGTGAAGACGTGGAAGAGGCGATGGTTCATCCTGACCGACAACTGCCTCTACTACTTTGAGTACACCACTGTAAGCCTGCTCCTCTTTATTCACCTTCGAGTACAGCATATCTGAAAGTCTTTACTATGCCCCCACACAGGTGACACCCAGTGGCTGGAGGCATTCACTTTTCTGGTTATATGCAACTTTCTTGTGAACATGTATCTTCAAATCTGATACAAAACTTTCAGTTGGACTCAAAGATGAATGTGTTAAAATGTGGTTGTCAAAGCTCAAACGTTAAGGTCACTACGACCTCACAAGGTACATGTGTTGCCTTGTGAACACGATATCTCAACAACACATTGAGGGGATTTCCTCCAATTCGGTACAAAGGTTCACTTGGACTCGCAGATGAACTGATATGAATTTGGAAATCCAAGGTCATGGGTCAAGGTCACTGTTACCTCACAAAACATGTTCCTCTAGAACATACGTCAAGTCTGCTTTAAGATAATTCCTTCTTATTTAAACCTGTTGTCTGGAGTCTGGTTGGTGGAGGCATACAACCACAACGGGGTGTTTCATTTCAAACTATTTTCACAGTTTTTTTTCCACCAGTCAGTTGAAGGCTGTCATCAATGAGAGTTATTTGTACAAACCAAGTTCAAAAGAAGTCTTGTGGTCTATAATTCAGTCGGGTGCTGCGAAACCTCTGGGGGAGAGATTGCGAGGGTGCATGTTTGTTCTGTAACGTTCACTTCAACCACAGAAGATAGAAGATATGAAAACCAAACCTTAACCATAGAGGTGGCTGATCACAAAATGCTCACAAGCTGGTACTTGAAAGTCATAAAGGTCTTTCTGTTAATCATATGTCACAGGTAAAAAACATTGTATTAATTTAACATAGTGTTATTTAGGCCGTGCATAGCAAAATACTTTTTTATTTTCAGTAAACGTTTGACGGGTTGTTAAGTTTCAGGTTCTCTATCAAGTGAAAACTTTGCTTGTACAGCCCAATATCACACATTTACCTGAAGTGTCTAAACAATCTGTCCTCAGACACTCTGGCTCTGCTGCTTCTCTTCTTTCCTTGGTGCAGATGATATTTTTACCCTCAGCTCTTCCTTCTTTTCCTCCTGACTCACTCCATCTCTTTTTTATCCGTCTTCAGGATAAAGAGCCCAGAGGCATCATCCCTCTGGAAAACCTGTGTGTGAGGGAAGTGCCATATCCTCGCAAACCGGTGAGTTCCTGCCATGGACTGTAAATAAAGATGGACGACATGACAGCTCCCCAAAAGTGAAGCCAAATCATGAAGCCCCCTTGTGGCTTGCTGAAGTATGGGTCATAAACCTGTGCAGACTCTGGCTCCAAATGATACCAAAAAAAAACAAGATGTCAGCGTCCATATCCAGGATATATTGGCTTCAAGTTCAAGGAAGTTACAGCCAGTCTATGGTTCCTGCCAGATGTGTTTTCTTTCATCACAAACATGTTAGAAAAAGCAAATTCAACTACATTGAATATGGTCATTTTGTATGTATATAACACGTATTTGATAGATCAACAGAGAGATGTATAAATTGTGATTCTGGTGTCGTCTAGTACTGTCTGGAGCTGTACAACCCCAACAGTCGAGGGCAGAAGATCAAAGCCTGTAAAACAGAGACGGACGGCCGAGTGGTGGAGGGAAAACATCAGTCGTACACCATCTGTGCCCCCGGCGCCGAGGAGAGAGACTCCTGGATCGAGGCCATCAGGTCACATCACACACATGTTGTACACGATTGTGCAAACCACAACACAAACAACAGGATGAGCATAATTAGACACATCAGAAAACACGGCTACACTCTAGGGATTCTGCTCATTTATCCCCCACACACATCAGCAGCCTTGTTTGAATGTGAGGAGCTTTTACTGAGAAGCTTCGTCCCCTTATCAGTTATTTACATCTTATTGAGAGCGACTCTACATGAAGAAGCACAGCTTCTCATCTCTGTGGTTTGAAAAGTCGAGTAAACATCTGTCCACACCCAACATCACAGCTGGGTGAAGTCAAGTGTGGCTTGTTCTGCTTGAGACCACATCCACTTGTTATGGATGAGTTCTTGTATTCTAGTTTAAAGTGTTCTGTGTTAGTGTGGCCACTAGTTGGCAGTGCAAGCAAGATTATACATCAGTGTATAGTTACATAACAATATGTTTTTTTTACACAATGCCTGTTAAGTTTTTGCAATAACAGATATTACTTCTGCTTTGAGCATAAACTTTAGTGGCTAAAACTAGTTAGTTTGAATCAGTCCAGTCAGAAAAGTAGGAAATGTTCAGATAATCATACAGA
The DNA here is from genome assembly GCF_022539355.2 of Hippoglossus stenolepis. Lineage (NCBI taxonomy): Eukaryota > Metazoa > Chordata > Actinopteri > Pleuronectiformes > Pleuronectidae > Hippoglossus > Hippoglossus stenolepis. The sequence goes on from NC_061484.1 coordinate 26,736,141, forward strand.
CTGAACTTACACTTCAAGTCTGTAGTATCAGGCCCTATGTTCACAAGCTAGCTGTTCATTTTCCATCTGTCATTTGATGCTATAGATAAAACAACATAGGTAGTTGTCACAGTATATAATTTTCATCATTAGCAATATTACAAAAGTCTGGTAGATATCGATTTGTCCTATCTATTCAAGGAGGGTCCAAAATGTCCTCACAATCCACAAATTCCCACAAGATGTTAAAACTGAAGCAGGTCCTCACATAGATGGAAATTCACACACACACACACACACACGCACTCTCTCTCTCTCTCTCTCTCTCTCTCTCTCTCTCTCTCTCTCTCTAATATAAGATAAGATAAGATAAAACTTTGTTGCACCAAAAGTTAGTTTCTGTAGCACTGCTGCATCGGCGTCTTCATAACAACTTTTTGTTTTTGTTTTACTTCAAACAGAGCGAGTATCACCAAGGATCCGTTCTACGACTTGGTCTCAGTCCGTAAGAAGAAGGTGATAAACCAGGCGCCTCAGAACTGAGCTGTCCGCTGCCCCCGATGGACGCTCACTGAACTGCAACCAGAGTGGGATTCTGACCCCTCTCAGTTGTTTCAAACACTTTGAACGCAGCTGAGCGACGGCGCAGGAGACAAAACGACACAGACCGTGGTCATTCAGGCTAAAAGAGGGACTTCTCTTTCCACTTCCCTTTTTGCAGAGGGCGGTTTTCAGTGTCAAAGGTGAAAAACGATGACTCATTCACGTAGCGCTCATCGTCAACCAGACAAGCCACAAAGAAACTGAACAGACTGAAGATGTTTGCTGGGATGTGTTGTGGAGTTTATCACGACTACCAGTAGAAGATTCTTTCATTCGGCTGATGTTTCTCTGAGTCAGTCACGTTCTCAGCTTCTTAACGGCTCCCAGAAGATTTAAAAATGGACAATTGTAAATAAAACCATTACTTTGTTGTATTTTAAGAAATCTTACAGCTTTGCTTTTGTCCATTGAGTCATTTTAAGTTCCCTGACAACGTGTTATCATGTTAGGCGTCATCTGAAGATGCTTGTGTATGAAATGCTTCAGTTGTACAGAAATAGTTTCGTGTATTTTCTAAATTTATGATACTTTATAGCGTGCCGCAGGATTTACCTTGAAATGCATACGCCTGCATTTTCTTTTATATTTCACAGTGCAATAGGTGTAACATGCATTACGTCGTAAGTCTTTGTAACTTCTGCAAAACCTACCTTGTAATTATTCTTTGTGTTAAATTCTCATGAAATAATTATTTAATAAAAAAAGTTTTCAGGTGTGTGGATGGATGTTGTGTTTGACAGCTGTGTTTTCACTTCAACACACCTCGAAACCATGAGACCACACCTCACTTCCTCATATTCACGGCTTCTGTGTGACTGAACTACAGCTGGTTCGTCACCTTTTTGGGTCCCATGGAAACATTTCCGGGGGTTGTTTTCTCAATTTGCAGCACGTTTCTGTATTTGCACGTTTGCTTTACTCACAATATAGATACAAATAAAATCCTGTTAATAAAAGTACAATCATGTTAAAATGTATTTATTGCCATACACCATGTAATTTGGTCAAAGCTGTATCCCGAGGTTGGTGTTTACGTAATATTACAGCAACATAATCTCTGTCCACCAAGATCAAACCCCCTAATTCCTTTATGTTTGTGACCTGAACAGGAATAATTTAAATTTGCAGCTGATTTTAAATAGTGATGCTGCCTTGGAAGGAAAATTAAGATTCAACTATCACATAAAACAAGATATTTTCAGGCCCGATGTGTGTCAGTAAAACTCGTCTCTAAATTTGTGCGAGAATGCTACTTCCTGCTGCAGCTCTGACTTCCTGTTTCTGAGTTGCACCACATCCCACTTGCACATCCTCTAACATCACCTCCCCCCTCTTCGAGCTGAGCTCAACCATGAGTTCCTATCAGGCCTGTGGTTCCTCTCAGAACTGTTGGCAAAGACCCAGACAAGAGCAGCAGACAAGCGCGCCAGCTAGTGGTGAGTTTAAGCAGTGCAATGATTACGTTCCCATCTTAAATGTTGTACAATTGTAATACTGTCTGCCACCACCAGGTTGAGCTGCAGTCAAAGTAATGTTTTTGACTAGTTATGAAACAGCCAGTCCAGCTCCAATCATTTTAATATTTTTAAATGTTTCATGATGTTATTTTACTTGATTCATTTTCAGTCTAGAACCAATGAACAATCCAAATATTTAATTATCTTATTGGCCCTTATGAGGTTTTTCTTTTCTGAAACCATTTAATGCACAATTTAGTGCAGAGATAGACATTAAAATAAACTCTCATTTACAGATAAATGACTCTAGAGAAAAATAGTAAAGGTTTTTGCTGTACAAAGCTGCACAGACCTTCATGTTAAACCTTTTTTTTATGATAAAAAAAACAATCGCAATGTAAAAGTGTAATGTAATATGTAAAAGGAATCTCGATTAAAGATTTATTTAATGAATGACTGAAGTGTTTAATTTGTAAACTCAGACAAATCTTTACATTCCAACGGCTGAAGAAGATTTGTGCAAACTTCACATTTTGTGCACTAAAATGTGCAATGCTCACAGTGTCCACAAGGGAAGGAGTAAAACCTAAATATCTAAAGCCCTAAAGTTTCATGAGAAACAAGAGGCAGCCAACCAGGCAAACAGATATCCCATGATGCTTTGCACATTTTATTCTGTATTAGGCACTAAACATGAAAACAGCACCTGGTGAATTATACATTTATTGGCTCTTTCCTGAAGGCACTGGATAAAATACAGTACTGCACAATGGAAGATGAGGATAGTCTCAGGGAAGTCCTGTTCTGCTCCATGTTGAGACTGTGGACAGGTTCACCTCAGGACATTTTACACTTGTTTTTTGCTCTCTTAACACCTGGATGAAAAAAACAAAACAACAAGGACAAAATTAAAAACGAGAGATTTGAGGCGTGAGACAGTTATTATGTGGAATTCATGAGGATCCATAGAGGATTACATCATGTTACCATTATTGAATAAAAAGTTAATTTGCTGAGAGAGTTGGATTAAATCAGTGGTTTCCAACGCACGGGTGATGCTTTCAAATACAACTTGTGATCCTTTGTCACCACTTTGTTTTATCAGCCAACAACAGATTCATGATCCAGATTTGCCATTTGCAGAAGAGCCAGCAAAGGCCCCCTATCAGCGCTCTATCAGCAGTTACCGATCGCTCTGTGCAAACTCCTCAGAGACACGATTAGAGACGCTAACGGCGGAAAATCTAGTCAGAGTCGACATCAACTCCAGCCAATCAGGATGGGATGAAGGTGGTGCAGCTACACGGGAGATGCCCCCTGATTTTCTACACTGCACACGTCTGTAATCAGGAAAATCAGGCAATAATCATGTGTGTGAGGGACAGAGTCACAAAGACTCAGTGCAACTACGCCCACTGAAGCGTTTCACCTCCGCCAGCTTGACTCCCGATCACAAGACAGAGAGTTCTGCCGTGTGAAGGTCGGGAAACAATGGACAAAATCATGTGTCAATCTTTACACAAATCCACATTTGACTGACTTACTCTCGGTGTCCTGTGCGGAGTTGACCGTTTGCTGGGACTCTGTCCTCTGAAACTTCTTTCCCCTCCATTTAGAGGGCGTCTTCACAATCACCCCCAAGTTGTCCTCCGTCTCATCGGTCGGACTGGCTTCTGTGGGTGAGGGGCACGTGCTGTTTGCGAGGCTGTTAGCTGAAAGCTTTCTGGACGATTTCTTGGAAAATCTCGACCTCCATGTGTGCTTCTTGTCCTGCGCCACTGCCTTGGGTCCCTTGAAGATCTCACTCGGAGCATCCGCGGGCAACGGGGTCAACCGATCCATCCTCTCACTGCTGGTCACTCGGGTCTTCTCCTGCTCCAGCTCCTCAGGGAACTTGGACAGAATCGACCCCCTCTTAGTTCCTGGCTCCTGCAGAGACCCAGTTGGACGTATGTGGTCCCCGAAAGCCAGCGAGTACTTGGGGTTGTAGTATTTGTGCGCAGGCACCTCGATTTTGTCTTTCCGTGAATCCCCTAACGTAACCTGGAAGCGGGAGGTGGTGGCAGGTAAAGGTGGACGTTTAGTCCCCGCCTTGGAAGGTATCGTGGCGGTGGCAGCCGGCGGGCTGACGTGGAACTCCTTGTAGAGGTCCAGCTTCTCAGAGATGGCGTACATTTCCCGGAAGTCCTGGTCAAAGAAGTCAACCACTTGACCCGTCATCACAGTGATCATGCTCCGGTCCATACGAGCTGCAGACCAGCAGAAACTGAGACAGAGAGACGCCCGTTATCAACGTTGTTCCATCCTCACTGGTCCGTTAAACAGACATCACACGTTAAAATCGTTACTTAAACAAATATCAGACACGTGCAACAAGCAGCCAGTCTTAAAAACATAATTCAGTTTATTAGACACAACACACAACCTTAGTGTGTGTGTGTGTGTGTGTGCGTGCGTGTGTGTGCGCGTGTGTGTGTCATCATGACAAAATGTGGCCCTGGAGACTCATTCACACTAGTGCAGGAATCACAGAGGAGGTTCTGACAGCTTTGGCTGTTGTTTATATGTCTGTGGTGTACGACTGAGTTTTAGGGCCATATTGAAATGTCTGCTATTTTATATGAAGTAATAATATCATAAGAATAGAGTCATAATATTATCAGAATAAAGAAAGAAATATTTTTTAAAGGAATAAGAAGAATTTGACTCTAGCGACGTTTGCTGTAGTTTTATTTTACTAAAGTAATCAAGATGCTTCACATTCCTCATTTTATCTTCTGATTCCCCCTCTATCAAGACATGTGGCCTAAAATGAAAGTTTATTATTATTTATTATATATAATAATAATTTGTTTTATATTTTATATTTTGATATTTATCTCAGTCTGTGTTTTTTGTGTTGTCTTTCAAGTCTTAAACAGAGCAACTTTAATGAAATCTCACTTTTACATTCAGCATGAACCAAATACAACAATTCAAACACACATTCTCTTCACCAGTAACAGGTCAGAAAACAAAGGGCTCTACACACACACACACACACACACACACACACACACACACACACACACACACACACACACACACACACACACACACACACACACACACACACAAACTCACCTGTAGGTGCCGAACACGACTTTGTCTCCGTCCACCAACATGTACTTGTTACAGAGGGAACCCGGCAGTCTGCCGAACGACAAACAGAACCCGATCCCCCGCAGCGTTCTGGTTCTGATGAGCTGCCACAGAAAACACAGGCAGCAAAGTCATGTCGAGCTGTTAAACCCATTTGAACCGGCTCGAGTAAAAAAAGCTGCAAATATAAATGACAGTTCTTACAGGATACATCTGAACACATATTACTTCACAGCTGATTTAATGACTTTAGATTAATTTGGGGATTTTAGTCTGAAATTAATTTCTTGTCATCTTTAGGAATAAAGTGCTGAGTCACCTCTTTGATAATGGACCTTATTTGTTTTATAGAGACTTTATCTGACACATGTTTGAACTTACAAGTTGCTTTCGAGATCATTTTCTTTCTGACTTTTTACACAACCGTTTAAACAAAGGTCACTGAGGAAGTTTTGTTTGCTGATCTTTATCTTTATTACAATAAACGAACCTTTGAACCTTTTATTGCATCGCGTGGTTGTGAAATACGTTCAAAGTTTTCCTTTGGCTTCACGTCTGTGCCACATTCATCTCCTTACCCGAAGGTGCTGTGAGCCAATCTGCAGCCTGGAGCACATGTCCAGGAAGTGCGGCACCCCTTGGTTGTCCAACAGGATGTAGACGGGCACGGAGCGTCGCGAGGCCGCGTCCATCAGGTCCTGCAGGATCTGGACGTCTGTGAGCATGTCCATCACGATCGCTATCACCTGCAGGGGTGGAGATAAAGAGCTTTGATTAAAGTATGTTGGTGGGAAGATGCAGGAGGAGACGTCAACGGGATTAAAATAATCTTGAGCACTGCTTAATTTCATTTGGCTAAATTACTGTTAAAAAAACATAATGTCCTCCACCAAGCAGGTTATGTCTTCACATGAGTTTGTTTTTAGTTTGCAGGATTATGTAAAAACTACTCAACCGCTTTCCATGAAATGTTTGTGAAGAGGTGTTTAGGAGCCTTGGCGGGAGATCAAGAAGCCACGCCCGGCCAGCGGCACATGCGGTGAGGAAAGGGGACTGAATGATCGCTGGCACACACACCAGGAAGTGAAGACAAAATAACTAAGAAGGAAAGAATCATCCTTATGAGTTTTGTTTCTTGAGTTATGGCCAAAAATGTGTTTTGTGACATCGGAGTGACTTTGATCTTTTGACCTTTTGAGTTCGCCGTTGAGTCCCAGAGGACGTTTGTCCCGAATTTGAAGAAGAGAGATGACAAACCTCGGACCTCTGATCACCAAATTCCACTCAATTCCTGTTTGAATCACAGACTGGATATAAAAATGGACGTAGACTACAACATGAAAGCCAGTGCGGAAAAGGGCCTGAAACCTGTGTTCTCTCCAATGCCGAGCAGAGGGGCGACCTTTAAACCAGACTGAAACTTAATGAAACATCTGGAATAAATTTGGGAATTTGAATTGATTTGAATGAAGGGTTGTAACATATCCTATCTTTGATGGGTAAAGCATAGCACAAGTTGAATGTTTGGTTTCTAGAATGTAGAATAGCAGTAAAGAGAGTTCTGTGTGGACATGTTCTGTCTGAGCAGAGCAGGCGTGGGAAACGTGAATCATTTGACTGTTCCTTGAAAACAAAAAGTCATGGAAAAAGAAAGTGTCTCAACAAATGTCCCTGTGTTCTGCAGAAAAAAGGCCCGTTGTTGTTTCCACTCTGTCGCTGAGCAGACGTGCGAGGGAACGACGAGACGAGCTGAGACATGTGGACACAAGAGCCGGTGCTTCAGAGAGACGGCTCAGCACCGAGCAACGCGACAGACAAATTCAAAGTCAGAGTTTGTTGGTGCCTGGAGAACTGGTTTGTCAGCGTGTGTGTGTGTGCTTTTATTTTTCAGGGTAGCTCACTATCTCTCTGGTAAGAGCTGGTTGGTTTGTTACATTCCACACAGGCACACAAACCATAACAACCTGCTGTTTATTTATTCATCAAACGTCTTCCTACAAATACAAATATATTATTATGTTGTGTTCGCAGAGAGCTGACGGTCTGAAATATTTCCAAAAGAGTAAGTTTACTAGTAAATGTACACTCAGCAGCCATTGTTCCTGCTGCACGAGGAAACAACTGGCAAGGCGGAGCGACCAGGAAGTAACGTGTGTACGTGCAAACACGGATGTGAATCCTAAAAATAACGTTCTAACGTAGGCAAATGAGAAAACCACATTTTGTCCCCGCTTTCAACACTTCTGAGCAGAGGTGGGAAGTGACACAGTACTAATACTTCACGACTGTACTTCAGGTGTCTGTACTTTAACACAGTTACATTTGAACTTTAATATTTGAGCTTTCTACTCAAAACAGGCTTGTCAACATCACGACAGATTTAAACCGAAAGGTCACAGTCACAGAGGAATAACACGGAAGAAAAGAGAAGAATCAGTCATCATCGACGATGAAGAAGAACAAAACAACATTCCCCATCCCTGCACCCATTTAAATGAAGAATACTTCCTTCAATAAATTGCACATGTTTCCTCCTCGAGTATTTTTTATGCTCAGAAGTCTTTTCTCGCTTTAGCTCCTCTTGTGTTTATTCTATTCAAATTAAAAGTTGTTTGGGTGAAATAGTCTCTGAATCACATCAACGTGACACGAGTCTCAGTCCGTAGAAATGACCTTCAGAGGGAAACCTTTTAAACTTTGAGTACATCTCGGAGACCTGTACTTTTATATCTTTACTTCTGCAGAAGTAAAGAATGTGTGAACTCTTGCCGGCTCTGCTTCTGAGGAACAGTGTGAATTAGTTTGACACAATGAAGAAGTGACGGAGTGAAAGATAAATAGAAACATCGAGGAAGGAATGCACAGACACAAAAGAAAGAGAGTGGGGGAGGGAGAGGGGGGGACAAAGCGGAGTTATGTAATAAGGCTACTGCAGGTATTTGAAAAGACGAATGTGTAGTCCTCGCTGACCCAGTTTTAAAGGGGCACGGGGGGGGGGGCGTCAGAGACTGGGAGCGGGGCGGAACAGATGACTCAGCCCAGTCAGCTGGCTGCGATGAGTAAACATTACACTGAGCAACTTGCTCCAGGATCTCAGCGGCTGCGTGAGGAGCTTTTAATCACCGCACCTACAACTTGAGCAGCTGCAGAGGCCAGAGAGGACAAACACACAGGAGCCGATCAAACAGCGAAACTTTCCTGTTCTTCTGTTCTGTTCTTCTCTGAGTTTTGATTAACACTCGTAGCCGAGCTCGTATCACAGACAAGTTCCAACACCCAAAAACAATCAAGCTGCATCAAACTTCACACTTTTTTCAAATGTCAGTCCCGTTAATACTCCTGATTGTTTCCCATCAAGATCCACAAATCTCTCCCTGGGGAATCAGTGAAAATGTTGAAAAACGTCCAAACTCGCAAAGTTAAAGAAAGCGAAAAACAAATCCCCTCGTCCACATCTAAATTGAACGTGTTCTTCCCTGACTCATAACACACCCTTCCACCAAGTTTAGTGTTAATCCGTCTTGTAGTTTTATCGTAATCCTTCTTACAAACAAACAACCCAACTTAGTAAAACATCTTAAAGCTACAGAATAAAGTGATTCTGCGGAGAAGCGAGCGGAAGCATTTTGTCCATAAATGCTAAGAAAAATTCAAACGTTTTCAGGTCACATTAATCTTTATAAGCACAATCATTTAGTTTTTGGTCTTTTGCCATTTCCATTTTGATGTTGAATAAACTTTGACCACTGAGGCTGACAGTTGACAAAGAGAAATGGCCTTTGGATCGACCCCACATATTATCCCTCCCTCGTGTTTCCAGTTAACACATGTGGTGTAACATGTATGTGTTATGAAAGTAAAAGCTGCTGAAGATAATGAAAAGATTCCAACATGTATTCATAAACCTTCGTGACTTGCTGGAGAGGGAGTTGAGCTTTGGACACTGTGATAACACTGTCTTTATCACCTGTGCTCATTAGAAATTCATTCAGATTTGTTTATTTTGTGTTATTTTATATTTGGTCATAATAGGAAAAATGAGTAGGTTGTCGTGTCGGGAACTGAACATAATAAACTGTGATATTAGGGTTTTAAAAATGAACATTAAAAAACATCTGATTTTAAATAGGCCTAAATTGTGCAACTGGAAAATAAGTTCAACCTGGTCCTCTCTCTTCCTGCCCTGTCCTCTTCCTGCCTCTCTTCCTACCCTGACCTTTCTCTTCCTGCCCCTGACCTTTCTCTTCCTCCCCTGGTCCTTTCTCTTCCTGCCCTGGTCCTCTCTCTTCCTGCCCTGGTCCTCTCTCTTCCTGCCCCTGGTCCTTTCTCTTCCTACCCCTGACCTTTCTCTTCCTGCCCCTGACCTTTCTCTTCCTGCCCCTGGTCTGCCCTGGTCCTCTCTCTTCCTGGCCCTGGTCCTTTCTCTTCCTACCCCTGACCTTTCTCTTCCTGCCCTGACCTTCTCTTCCTGCCCTGGTCCTCTCTCTTCCTACCCTGGCCCTCCCTGGTCCTTTCTCTTCCTGCCCTGGTCCTCTCTCTTCCTGCCCCTGACCTTTCTCTTCCTGCCCTGGTCCTTTCTCTTCCTGCCCCTGGTCTCTCTCTTCCTACCCCTGACCTTTCTCTTCCTGCCCTGGTCCTCTCCTTCCTGCCCCTGGTCCTTTCCTCGCTCTCTTCCTGCCCCTGGTCCCTCTCTTCCTGCCCCTGGTCCTTTCTCTTCCTACCCCTGACCTTTCTCTTCCTGCCCCTGGTCCTCTCTCTTCCTGCCCCTGGTCCTCTCTCTTCCTGCCCTGGTCCTCTCTTCTGCCCTGGTCCCTGGTCCTCTCTTCCTGCCCCTGGTCCTCTCTCTTCCTACCCCTGACCTTTCTCTTCCTGCCCCTGGTCCTCTCTCTTCCTGGCCCTGGTCCTTTCTCTTCCTGCCCTGGTCCTCCTCTCCTGCCTTTCTCTTCCTGCCCCTGGTCCTTTCTCTTCCTGCCCTGGTCCTTCTTCCTGCCCTGGTCCTCTCTCTTCCTGCCCCTGGTCCTTTCTCTTCCTGCCCTGGTCCTCTCTTCCTGCCCTGGTCCTCTGTGCCCGGGCCTCCTCACCTTGCTGGCCCCCTGAATGAGCCGTCGCACCACCTCTTTAAGGTGGGGTCCATTCTCTCTGGGCGGGTGCGTGTGCACGGACACGCGGGTCAGACCTTTGAACATCCCCCCGCTGGGCCAGCCGATGTCCAACGGCGGCACCTCTGTGTCCGACATCTGGGGCCAGTAGGTGGAGGGGACCCCCGAGTCCGCGTCGCCGCCGGCGGCTGCCTGCTCCGGGCTGCTGCCGCCCCCCTTGTCCTCCTCAGCGGACTCGAACTGTCTGAACGTGCTCGTAAACACTTTGACTTCTCTGGCGGATAAGAAATCCTTCATGTTGTCATCTTTCAGTCGCGTCTTGAAGGCTCCGTCTCCGTTCCTCAGCAGCTCCTCGATGGCGGCGCGCTGCTCCTCGCTGTAGTAAAACTCGGGTTTGGACTCCGGGACTTTGACTCCGATGCGGCCGTCCTCCATGCACACGAGCTGGGACTCGGCCATGGCTGAGCTGGCGGAGCTGACCTCTCCTGCAGCTCAGACACTTCAACTCCCTGCTGTGCAAACTATGACTCCGGACAGGTGACACTAACCTGGGGACGTTTCCTCACCTGGACGGGAGGGAGAGAGGTGTGGCTCTGTGCGTAATTACGCACGGTGCCATCGAGCGCTGGTGGAATAAATAGCACTGGAGCGTAGACACGCCCACCACACTTTCACACAGTCAAATAAAGCTTTGAAACTATTCCTGACTTGTTTCGACTCTGGAGTTGAATCAGTGTTAATCGAAGGTTTTGTTAGTTTTCACTCTATTGTCCATAACAGACTGAGTCGAGTGTAATAAGTGACAAATCCTCCAGGTTGAATCTGAGAAAGTCCTGATAACTACACTCCAACTGTGTAACTTTACATTGTGAGGGTTTGCAAACATATAATTGCTGTGAATAAATGCATTTATATTATGAGATATAATAGATACATAAGTTTTAAAAATTAGCTTCTTTTTTTTTTCCTTTGAGCATTTAAACAATACAAATGCCAAAATTGAAAGCACTTATTTTCTATGGAATTCTGACAAACAGCTGCAGCTTGTTCTGCTGACTAAAGCAAAATATTGGTTTATGGGACCACTGACAGATTTTACCAATTTATTTGGAAATCATAGATGTAGATGATGTATGAATTTACAATTGTTTGACTTTTAAAAAGTATTATGAAAAAACTCTTTCAATGTAAGTGAGAAAAATGCCAGAAAGGTGAAGACAAACCCAAATCAAATATTTCACCAAAATCAAATAGATTCTTCCCTGATCCATCGAGCATCGTTCTGCCAAGTTTCGTGATAATCTGTCCAAACGTTTAAGTGAAATGTTGCTAATTATCAAACTTAACCTCATGCAATCTCATTTAAATGATTAGGAACAGAATATATATTTTTAAAAAGTTACATTTCCATCTCCTTCCCTTGCAGGCATTGGTGGGGGAAGAGGTTAGAAGGAGTAACGCAGAAAAGATGGAGGAGGTGTTCTATAAAAGAAATGTGACAAAGACATAAAAAGGGAGACAGACTAGCGGTGAGAAAAGGAGTAAGAAAGGACACGAGACAGAAAACCAGAAAGTACTGGAAGATGCCGGGACGACGTCAGCATGTCTCTCCCTCTGATGTTCACTCTTCATCCTCAGACCTGCCACGGATCCTCAGATGAGGACATATGATCATGCAACTGATTTGAAAAAAAAAAGAAACGCAATCAGCATCCCCACCAGAGGCCTGATGAATGAACGTCCATGTCTCCTCGTAGATGTTGAAGTGTGTGCTCTTCTTTGCCTCCTGATGCCGTTGCCAAGGTGACCTCCATCTATTGTTATGCAGCCCATTATGCGGCATCAGGAAAATCTAAATAGGTGCAGGTGTCACCAGTCAAATCAGCTGTTGCCGTCTGTGTGTGTTCTTTGTCTGCGTGAAAGAAGCTATTGACTGTGTTTGATGGCCTGAGCTCGTAAAATATCCAATGGCAGAGCTCATAAAAGCATTTTGAACAGGTGGAAGGGAAACAAATGTGTCTCAGTGCAGAGCTGCAATTCTGAATTAATGGGCCCCTTAACTCAGGAGGCGTGTGCGTGACACCCTGTGACAGTTGTGTTCTTTTAGGCGTCGAGGGACTTCAGACTTTGAGGGAGAGACAGAGACGTGTGATAAATATTCTGTGAGCGAACTTCACATTTCATTCTGTTTACCTTCCTTTCCCCCAAAACCTCTGTCCAAGTCTGAGGAGGCGGAATGATGGAAAGTGTTTTCCACGACAAAACAGCTCTTTGAACAATCTTAAAAGACAAAAAAAAAAGGAAAAATATCCCGCCAGGAATTGAAACGCAGAGAAACCAAGGATAAGATTTACTTCTAACATCGTGGATCCGGCAGCGCTGTCAGCAAACACCTTCTCAGGAGGAAGCTACATCTTCAAGTACAGATTTGACATGAAAATAAAAAAGAAATGCTTGGCTACATCAGGGCCGGTAAATCTAAACCTCACAGATCTTTGGGTCAGATCATAAACTGTATTTAAAAATGGACGTGGACTCCAGGGTCCGGAAAAGTGAAGCCAATGCAGAAGTCCTGAAACCTGTGTACTCTTGTATGACCAGCAGAGGGCGACTCCACTGGTTTGAAAACAAGTCTATGAGGAAATGATTCCACTTCTATTCAATAAACACTTTCATCAGGAGTTTATGTCTCAATCTCTAGTTTCAAGTCCATGATGTTCATTTTAAGTAAGTTCACGCTTGTTGTCCAGTGCTTGACCTTCACAAGCAGCCAACACAGAAGCTCCTGAACCTCAGGCCTCAACCTCAGGCCTCAACCTCAGGCCTCAACCTCAGGCCTCAACCACAGGACTCAAACACCGACCCTGCTGTAGCATCCTCTATTACAGGCTAAATTACCTTCTGCTCTGCCGATGGCCGACCCCGACCTCCTTGCAAAATGGGGCCTAAGTGAAACGATAATTTTCCCCAGAGAATCAATGAAATACCGCGTTTTAGCGAGAACTCCCCTTCCACTCAGTGTTCTGGCCTTGATCTGGATATAAGAGCCCATCTGTTTCTGTCTCTGAGCGTCTGTACCTCACCTCCGTCCACTGGACTCGTACATCACCGGCTCTTATCCATGCATCATCATCGTAACGCAGACGGTGCCTTTAGGTTCAAACGGCTGAGAAATGAATGGCTGTGTCTGGGCTGCAGGACGGAGTGAGACCACAGGAACTGTCCATCACGCAAAGTGGATTTAGACGAAGATGCTGGAATATCTGACGAGGGTTTGTCGAGAGGCGTCGACTTATTGCATCGTCTTTCTCTTCCTAAACGCTTTAACAGCAGTGACATGAGTCCTTTGACTCCTCCCCTCAACCAATCAATCAAACTTTTAAAACATGTTGTATTCCAGGTGTCATTTTTTTGTCCTTTACAGTTCAAATTCTCGGCCCAGCTTTCACTCAAAATGTGCCGCCCTTTGAAAATGTAAACTGTGCATATGTCAGTTCACTTTTCGAGTCAGTGCGCATACAACGCTCATCACCATGGCAACAGTTCCCATGTGTGTCCTGCTATTGTAAACAGAGCTGAGATGACCCTCATTTCAATACCATGCATATTCATCTCATCTGGACGACACACAGGACAGAGGCTGGGTCTCAGTGGGAGGAGGTGGAGAGGAAGAGGAGCGGGAGGGATGAAGGCTCTGCACACACACACACGCACACACACACAAATGCACACATCTGACCTCCTGCCAAGTCTGACAGTTGAATAATTCAGTAGAACAGAGGTGTTCCAGAGGACAGATGTGTGTGGAGCGTCAGTCTCACTATAAAATATTGTCCAGCTCACTCTTCATCCTACACTGGACAATAAACCCGGAGGTTCCAGCAGGTTGAAACATGGACGTCCACCTGATTCCCCTCGTTACATCTCTGCTGATCACAAAACAGGACATTTAGATAAAAGGGAAGATGATGGCAGCGATAAGGACGTGGATCTAATATGAGAGGAGGAAGATTCATATCAGTGTGGGGAGAGGACTGAGGGGGGGAGCTTTGAGATACTACTGATGCTGGTCAGCAGGGGTCAGTAGAGAGCTGCAGACTGTTTATAGCAACTGCTGGAGACTTGTGAATGGAAACAGAAGCGCGTGCACACACACACTCGTTTAATCTTATTATGCTAATAGTTATACTTTACATTTGCAGATAAATTATCTCATTGATGATCAGAACAATCAGAGACTAATTTTCACCTCAATGTTATAAATTATGATCATATTTTGTAGTAGTAGTGGCATCAAATTGGAATTTAATTCGTTTTGGCACCTCTGAATCTCTCTCTCACACTCACACACACACACACACACACACACACACACACACACACAGACACACAGACACACACACACACACACACACACACACACACACACACACACACACACACACACACACACACACAGACACACACACACACACACACACACACACACACACACACACACACACACACACACACAGACACACACACACACACACACACACACACACACACAGACACACACACACACACACACACACACACACACACAGACACACACACACAGTTGGGTGACTCGTGGCTCTTGATGCTTCAGCTAACGCTCCGTTGAGCAGGTCCAGAGGTTTCTCACTGAGCTAAACTATCAATCTATTAGCTGCTCAGTGGTCGGCGGTGGACCGAGACGTCTCTCGCTCTCCACTGGACTCTGTTGGATTGTGTATTATTTGCTCAGCTGAGTGTGAACCAGAGACGTCAACCAAGATCACACCGTGTACGAACACTTGCAGAGTTCCTTGCAGGTTTGCGTTCAGGTTCGGAGGATCAGCAGCATCGTGGCTTTTGTGCTAATCCTCTTCACTGGAGCTGCAAGGAGACGCCTCAGATATCTGAGCGACCCGGCTTCTCTGTAATCAGCCACATGAGCCCTAACAGAACCTCGTCCATCAGCAATGTTCATCAATATATTTATGAGTTAAGCTTCACTTGTGTAGAATGTTAATGTCCTTGCTTCTCTGATCCATTGGCCTCCTCTCTGTGTCATGTTTTGTGTTGGTCTGCACACTGGAGGTCATACGGTCGCCCTTGTTTGCCAGAGGCACCAGATGGATGATCCACAGGAGTTGTCCTGCACACGGGGCCTCCTTCCCCCCAATCACACAGCCCCGATGGCCGCCCTGAGAACCACTCTGCTCCACCATGCAACTGCATTTCATTCAGGACACTGAGTATTATTGTCATGATAATAATTCATCTACATGCACATGCGTGCACTTGTGTATTTCAGTCCTCCAAGTGTTTAACATGGTTTGTGTCTCAAATGTCCTTTGACTGTTTAAGATATGTTAAAGGAAAAGATGCCTCAAAGTAAACTTCTCTTTAAATGTTCTATCCTATTTGTGTGTGTATCCTTTATTTGTATGTTTTACAGCGGATTTGGGGATTTTCCGATTTACATGCACCTTTAATTCAGTTTAATGAAACAGCCATTTAATTAACACTGACTTTTACTGAGTTATGTTCATTAATTTGTGGATTAATCAGTGTTGCCAGTTTATAATTACTCACTATCTTCTTAGCAAAGCCCGACCAATGTGGACTTTTGGGGATAAAAGTTTCTGATATGGATAAATCAGCCAAGATAATATATAAACAACCATTATTGTGATTTACTAGATAAGAACTAAATGAAAAGAACACAGATATAACAAAATATATAGAACTGGAAATAATAAACTTTTTAATGTAATATGTAAGAATAAATGTCTATTATTTCAAGATTGTTTATTATGTTAAGATAAATTATTTCTTATGTCTGTGAAAGGCTCATATCGGCTGATGTTTACTGACTGAATCAGTCGGACTCTGCTTCTTATTCGTCCTTGATTCCCGATACTGTGGTGTCTTCTTTTTAAAAAGCAGATACCAACCGACATTAATTCATGACTCGGGCCAGACATAGAACTAGAACATCTTTGGATTAAAGTTCAAAAACAGTTTTATACTGAGACGCTGTCTTCGAATGTTGCATCAGATGTTTAAGCGTATTGATTATTCCTGCATCAATACAGTGTCTGATTCAGATTGAAGTTATTTAAGGTTAATAAGTTGCTCTTTACATTTGTAAGCTTGGTGGACTTCTTCTGTCGAATGAAGAAATGGAGATGAGTAAAGTATCAATACAGATTATCGTGAACACTAAAGTTCACATTGGAATCAGACATTATCAGAACGTTTCCCACCCAGCCCTCCTCTTCACGACCGAGATGCAGATCAGAGCTTAATCGGGGGTTTTACCGACCAAAGTCTTCTCAGGCGTCTGGAGCTCGTAAAAAAGATTCACACTGAGATTATTTGTGATTGACGGCATCACACAGAAGTGATCTGCTCACTGCCTCCTCGGGTTTAAAGCCCCGTGATATAATAACTGCTCTGATCCAAACGATCGGCTCGATTTATGAGCGGCTGAACGTGCCGGCAAATGTCACAGCCGCTCGTCTCGACCCTGTTCTGTTCATTTTACCTCCCGTCCTTAACCTCTCTTTAGATAGCTAAATTGCCAGAGATGACAAGAAATAACAGAGGAGACGACGAGTGCACGCTGTTAAATGTCAAGCGAGAGAGAGAGAGAGAGAACAGGAGAGAGGTGAGGAAGGAAGAAGAGTTGGGGGGGGGGGAGATGAGAGAAAACTAGGTGAGGTGCAGAAAGGCAAAAGAATGGAGGGTAGAAATTGTGAAAGTTTGTGGGGTTGGCATTTGAGCCGGGACCAGATTGGTGATCGGAGCTCAGTCCCTTCGCTTCAGGCTTCGGCTCATTTACAGCACGGAGACATGAGAGAATGAGAGGGCGAGACAGTCAAAGGTTAGAGTAGATAAGAGGGGAGACTTTATGTAGAGTGGTGAAACTAATTAAAAAAAACTTTAAAACAAAATTTCCTCAAGCAAACAGCAGGTTTTTGGATAAAACTGACTTTTCCTGAGACAAAAGTCATCCGTGGCCTTTTCAGTATGAAAATGAGAAACATGGCTTTGAGGCTGCGTGGACGAAATCCACAATGTCGTTGGTTCCAAATGGCAACAGGAAGAAACTGCTTCCAATCCTGTTGACGTCAGTGCTCAGAACCAGTAAACCGCCCACAGCAGGTCCAGCTGTTCTGTGATATTTGATGCTGAGTGGTGGGAGGGGTTGGAAGAAAGTTGGGAAGAGCGTTGGTCCATTGTGGTCGGATGATAAAGGTCCGTCACTGTGCTCAGACCAGCCACTGTGTCCCAAAACCGACATATTATGGAGTATTTGGATGCTATAGCTATACTACGCTAAAGCTAACGTCATAGTAAAGTACAACAGAACAATAACAGATGCATATTTACAGAACTTTCCTGGTGATTCTATAGTTTCGCCAATTACTGTTTTTGTTCCGTCTCACACACGGACTCCGAACAAAGACCCACAAGAACAATTTTAGCCTTTTATTGGTGGAAAACGGTTATTAGTGCATATTTCATGTTCTGTTGCAGTTCCCCCATAAGATGACATCGTATCCACCGTGTTGATCTATTGAACCAATTCAAAAACCTGTCTATGTACCATTCACCAAACCACCCAGATTTATAAACATGGGGCCCAGGTTAAAAACTAATTCACCTTTTAAGTCCAGAAGTTTTATCGTCCAGCTCCGGGTGCACACGGACGGAAACAACAACATTTTCCTCCACATCTAATTCTACAACAGGAGAATCTCAAAGCTGAGAAGCTTTTGCGACACACAAATTGTTCCCTCATGTTGAAAAATAACTTTCAACCGTGCCGTATATCCTGGTGTAGCCTCAACACGTGGCCATTTACAGTATGTGTCCTTTCTCGAAGAGCCGACAGGGAGACATACAAGCACAGCGAACACGAGGCTCTGCGGCGTTGTTTGCCGCTGGCTGTCAGCTGTCGAGATGTCTCAGCAAATCAGACCAAAGCCCTGTGCGCTCATTATAATTGGCTATTAAAGCATCATCACAAGCACAAAAGAGCACCCGTCTCCGTGCCGTCTGATAAAGAGATAGACACTTCACTGTGCATCGTGGGGGGTTTTCTACGGAGCGCTCAGAGGCCTGCAGCTTCCCCGGAGCTCTCTGGTGATGAGGCGGCTCTCTCTGCCACCACAGCCCAGTCAGAGGCCACTAATCTGAGCTGTGCGGCCGGAGAGCAGCTCTGGAGGAGATCCAGCTCCTCCGAACCTGGACAAAGAGAAGCAGTGCGTCTTCATACTAATGCAGCTTCTCACATACATGTGTTTTAATATAGTGTACACGTGGCCTGATGCATAATTCATTGTGCCAATGCACAGATGTTGGACTGTCAACTCACACACGTGCTGCACAATGTGTAAGTCGACAAAGGAAACACACACACACACACACACACACACACACACACACACACACACACACACACACACACACACACACACACACACAGACACTGGAGAAGTGCTGATCTATTGGCTGGCACTCAGTAAGAATGCAGTGCTGCTGAGTGCAGAGCAACCTCACCACTTGGCCCGCCAGCGTTACTGCGAAGCACCATTTAACTGTGTGTGCGTTTGAGCGTGCATGTGTTTGTTAGAGTCTCCGTGCACGTTGTGTGCATGTGTCCAGGTAGGCCAAGTCTGTAGGTGTTGATGAGTCTGCAGTTGGCAGGACTTTGTAAATCTGCATGTGGTCTGTATCTGTGTGGGCAAAATGTTGTACAAGTGTCTATTTAACAAGTCTATCTATCTATCTATCTATCTATCTATCTATCTATCTATCTATCTATCTATCTATCTATCTATCTATCTATCTATCTATCCTTCTATTCTATCTATCCTTCGATCCTTTTATCTATCTATCTATCCTTTTATCTATCCTTCTATCCTTTTATCTATCTATCTATCTATCCTTCTATCTATCCTTCGATCCTTCTATCCTTTTATCTATCTACTTATCTATCTATCTATCTATCCTTCTATTCTATCTATCCTTCGATCCTTTTATCTATCTATCCTTCTATCCTTCTATCCTTCTATCTATCCTTCGATCCTTTTATCTATCTATCTATCCTTCTATCTATCCTTCTATCGATCCTTTTATCCTTCTATCTATCTGTCTATCTATCTGTCTATCTATCTATCTATCTATCTATCTATCTATCTATCTATCTATCTATCTATCTATCTATCTATCTATCTATCTATCTATCTATCTATCTATCTATCTATCTATCTATCTATCTATCTATCTATCTATCTATCTATCTATCTATCTATCTCTCTATCTATCTATCTATCTATCTGTCTCTCTTCTATTCTATCTATCTATCTATCTATCTCTCTCTATCTATCTATCTATCTATCTATCTATCTATCTATCTATCTATCTCTCTATCTATCTATCTATCTCTATCTATCTATCTATCTATCTATCTATCTATCTATCTATCTATCTATCTATCTATCTATCTATCTATCTATCTATCTATCTATCTCTCTATGCTCGTCCTCTTTGCTCATAAAGACCACAACAGTAAATAAATGAGATATAAATACACAGAGGGAACACTGACTTCAGAGAAATGATTATCTGCCTCACTGACACATTATCACATTATCATAACTGCTAAGCAGCAACAACTGAAGGAGCAAAGCACTCGTCTATCAGACCCCCTCCTCTGAATTAGTCTGCTCAGTTTCCCCTGAGGAAAATCACACACACACACACACACACACACACACACACACACACACACACACACACACACACACACACACACACACACACACACACACACACAACCCAAATATCTTGTTTTTTTTCAAATTTTAAAACCTGTATTTTCCCCAAACCACATTATCTGAATCTCTGCATTATTTAGCAATGGGGCAGCAGAGGCTCCAAAAAGTGACTGCAGCAGGTGGAGGTTTTAGTTGTGTAACTTGTTGTGATGACAAGGGAGAACAGAATATTTAAAGGGCAGATCTGTAGATCAGATTAATATCAAACAAACCTCAGATACCAGTTCGCCAGTGTTCCCCCAAACAAATAAGACGGAGATAAGAAAAGCTCGTCTCACCCTTATTGCCGTTGCCTAGAGACAGAGCTGAAGTTGGAGGACGTTTCAGTGTCCCTGGTTTTTCCTGAGATGGGTTAGAGCGTGTCTCAGGTATGAAAGGATGAAGTTGTTGCCTCATTTGAAGGAGGTGTTGAAACGGGGCAGTGTAGTCGCGCCTCAGTGACGGATTCGGTCTTCAAATGCAGCTGGTGAAAGTTACACCCTCTGAATTGAGACACAGCTACTTACTGTCTAACTCTACAAATTCTGATCCACATCTGATCTATGACTTTCCCGTGAGGTCTTGGTGGTTTTAACATAAAAAAAAATCTGAAATGATGGTATGCAATTGGTCAATTTCTAATTTCTAATTGTCCAATCAGTGACTGTCAATAGAGACAACGTGAAATCTCTTCAAAAGTGAAGCCAAAAAAGAATCACAAGCCCTCTAGTGGTTTTAATTTGTTATTTGACGCGATACAAAACAGACTCACGATTGGTTGACGGGACCTAGATACTGTGGCTCTACACCACAATCACAACCAATCAAGATCGGACTCGTCAAATTACGCCAAAAGCGCATGATTACGGCTTCATTTCTGTCCGACACGAAAGTGAACATGCGTCTTTCTTTGGTCCAAACCTACCAACAAACCATTGTGATTATTGTGGAGAGGACAAAAACATTGTGTCACGTCCCTTTAATTCTCATCGGCAGCCAGTTCCAAGCCACTTGTCCTCCAGTGCGCTGCAAGAAAGAGCAACTTGGCTCTGAAGGAACACACAGACAGGCAGATGGACAAAGAGCAGACACACACACACAGACAGACACACACAGACGTACCATCAGGTCCTGTAGAGCACCAGGGAGATGCACGAGTCTCACATTTAATTATCCATCTAATGGTCTCCCTGTTAGTGTCATTACAGAGGAGGGAGCAGGAGAACCATGGAGGAAGAAGGAGGTGCAGGTTTGGAGCTTCTGCCTCGTTGTGACAGAGACAATATGTAAAGTAAACAGCAGGACTGAGGTAAGAGGGGCAGTAAAGACACAGTTAACTCTGCTCCCCTGCAGCGTCAGGTGCTTCTGTGGCTATATTTTCGTTTTAATGTTGTAAAATGCTTTATATGCAATGACGGCGGTGAGTAGGTAGTAAAGCAGACAGTGTAAAACACACCCAGAGGCTCGTTAACATCCAAAATGAAAGACATTAATGATAACAGGGCTAATACATCACAAGTGATAGTGGCTGTAAGTGCTGGAGCATTAAGACAATCCACGATACCAGTATTTCCCCAAGGTGTTATCAAGCTAACAAACTTCAGATTGCGGTTTATGAAGATCTAATGGTTTCACTTCTGTTCAGTTCAGCCACCGATGATCAACGATGTTCAACGATGATCAACGATGATCCATAAAGTGAGTTGTTTTACCTTAAACCACAAACATCTTCTGTGTCATGTCAGACCCACTGACTCAGAACAAATGCTGAACTGGATCATTACCCTAGAAGAGGAAAACAAGAAACATCTATTCTTATAGGATTGTAGTGCTTCTGATTCAGTGGGTGACATGGCATGACATGGATACTATTATATATATATATATATATACTCCTGAATAAGTATGGACTTGTGTTCAAGATGTGTATGTTTATATATGTCTGTTTCTTCTTCTTCTTCTTCTTCTTCTATCCTGGATATTAACTTTCCTCCTCACCTCTGGATTTCCATGTCTCCACTTCTCTTCTGGCCTCTGGTTGTTTTCTCCTCTTCACTTGTTCCCTCACTTCCTGAACCTTCTGGAAAACGAAGTGTTTTATTTTGTTCATGGAGCCATGACACGTTATGTTCAGCTGGCAGACGTTAGCATGCTAACTGTGAGCTAAGTGTCCCCTGTGGCTCAAACAGGTGAGCAACATGATGGTTGTTATCTCTGAAGCTACTTGTGCTGCTTCTTTTCTTTCTCCCTCCTGCCTCTGACTCTCCAGAGCTTTGTGCTGCTTCTGTCTCTTTTAAAGGACTTTACATTTCTCCCCCTCTCTGTATATTGATGAGGGGATTAGAGATCAGAGCGGTGATGACAAAAGGAGAAGGAAATGATGAAAAAGAAGGACGTAGCTGTAAGCATTTCAAATAAGATTATCAAGTGATAATATTACATTTCTAAGACACTTGAAAACTGACATTTCACTGGCATCGGTTCTGTGGTTTGTCACTGGAAGAGTTTCTTAAATACTCAACCTGTAAAATATAAATAATTTCTAATAAAATGAGGAACTTGAAGGTAAAAGAAAA
The DNA here is from genome assembly GCF_022539355.2 of Hippoglossus stenolepis. Lineage (NCBI taxonomy): Eukaryota > Metazoa > Chordata > Actinopteri > Pleuronectiformes > Pleuronectidae > Hippoglossus > Hippoglossus stenolepis. The sequence continues at coordinate 26,758,835 of NC_061484.1, forward strand.
TCGTACACGTGTCTCAACTTAACATAACTCAAAAGTCTTTGTCTTTTAAACATAGTCAGTTTATTCTCTCGAATTCCTTTTCCCCTTTGTGTCTCATATCCGTCTGGTTTCTGTCTTCCACAGCTTTTAAATGACACTGACATAGAAAACAGAGACGTGAGGATGAAAAACTTCCTGAAGACACAGCTACGCAGCTTTAATACTCCACCTGTTTACCCATAACAAAAGAGATGTTACACTTTTTGAAGGGGGGGCTAAATTGTCCTGGTCACTGATCTTCAGTCGATCCTGTGCTGGTAAAATCCAGATCCATGTCCACATGGCATATCACAAAGACCAACTGATTAGATTTCAGTGGTAAAAGGTCAAATGTCATGTTGACCTCAATATACTGTATGTTGACTGAAACTCTACTGGTCTGCGGAGCAACTGCAGTGTGGTAATTCTAGTTTAACAGACAATTTTGCCTGAAAATACTTCAATCAAGAACTTGTTTAGAAAATATTGCGTTTCGTGAATCCTTGCTTGCATCCGCATGACGTGATGTGGTGATGAAAGCTTTGTGTAGCTGATCTGTCAGACTGAGGCAGCCCCGGTGTGGGAGTCCGACCTAGTGGAGGACAAACTGCAGCTCGTCCTCATTCTTTGAGGACTTTTCCTCAGGGGGACTTTCTTTATGTGTAATCAGCAGTTCACTCTCCGTGTCTGGATTTACTTTACGTCTTCGTGCAGCGATATCCAATTTTTTCACCTCATGAAATCATCTCCATAAATGACTGTGATTTGCATTTTTTATCCTAGTATGGGTGAAAAGTAATGCAGGCCTGAATTAACACGCGTCTTCCCTTTTGAGTTTAAAGCGGTGAACTTGATTAATATGAAGCTTGTGTAATGAAGCTCGCATAATTCTTGGTCCAAATTAACTGGCAGGTTGTCATCAGTTGACTGAATTAGACGAACTGCCAAGCGAGTCTTCCTCTTTCATTTGGCCAGTTTTTGTCAGTAGCAACTCTACAAACACTAGAGTCTAGAAGCTAGAGAGCTAAAGGACTCCATGTCCCCCCCCCCCCCACACATTTATTTCCTATTCGACTTATTTCTTCAACTTTCTCTTTGTCACAAACCAAACTGCTGCCAAGATGATAAGTCTTCCCACACTCAGTCTTCTGATGACGAATTATCCTCTGGGGGCGATGGCCAGTATAATATACATCTTTACTGTCTGTAATGATTCATGTTCATGAGATCCTTGTTTGTTATCCTGTTTTCATTGCTGTTTGTCTGTTTGTTTTTTTTTGTCTGTCTGGTAGTTAAACCGATTTCCATCTATTTAGTGGAGGGGTCGGGCATTAGCCTTGGCCCCTTCTAGTTGTTGTTTGTTTAATGATGTGCACTGTTTGCGAGGTGTTGCTGTGTTGTTTGTTTCACTGGAATGTGAATATGCAGTGTTGCGAAACTGAAGTTCCTCTTATGGGATAATTAACTAAATGTCAGTGTGATATAGAAAGAGAATATCGGACATAAATTATATGATGATGCTGAATATGATACATCTCTTACTGACTTGTTTGGACACCATCCTTAAGATGTACTATCTGCTTGTCTATATACACTGTATGTGCATGATTATGTGCATCATGCATGTTTGGTTTTGCCTGAATCGATGCCCGTTTCTCAGATTTTTCATGGATCCATGAGGGTTGTGCTAATCGATGACTCACACATTAGTTAGACAAACATTTGATTCCAAGACACCTGTGGCAGAAGCATTGATTTTCTTTAGAGCTGGATGACGCATCTCCACTTCCTCCCAGTATCCAGAAATGAAAATACCCCGGTTATGACTGACGCCATCCTGCACATTTGCAGCCAGACTCCATCAGTCTGATAAGAACTACCCTAAAATTACATCTTTGAGAAACTTGTATTTGACGTTTTTCTTTGACTTTGAAGCATGAAAATATTCCTTATTAATTAATTGAAAAAACACAAAGTAAACTGCTCTTAACAACTGAAGAAGATTCCTGTTCCTTTGTCTTCTACCTCTATCATCTTTCTATTCTTCTCGTGGCCTTGAGATGCTTTGTGACTTTTTTTTCCTGGGCCTTGTATCTCAGACCTTCACAGCCGTTGCCACCCGCTGCTTTCATGCTCGTCTCCTCATGCTCTTCCTGTAACTTTGTCCCGGACAAGCACGTGCGCAGAATTCTTAGGATAAAAATCAACCGGGGCGTGTTCTCCTGTATCATGCTGCATGCCATATCTCAGCGCTCCACCTTCTTCCATTCCCTGTGATCCATCCATCACTGGCATGTATGAGGACCTCATGTGGAAAAGAGACATTGGGCATTGGGGCGGACAGCGGGAACGTGACCGCGGTGCACAACGACCGCTCTGCCTCCTGCGTGGGACTGCTCACCAGCGGCTCGGAAGCCGTTTGACCTTCCTTGTTCTGTCCGCGGGAGCAGGGGACAAGGGTGGAATCCAATAGGATTTTGATAAACCATGCTGTCCCCGCTGCTGTGCTTCTCTGAGTGTTTCTGTGAGCGTCTGTGTGAGATAAAGAAGAGGAGAGAGACTTGATGTACCTGAGTGTACTGATACCAAACTGTAGGTTCATCACCTGCAAAGGCGGTTCTCTTGCCGCTTGTTTGGCCATAATGGAGAAATTCAACCTCGGATAGAAGCTCCACGTGGATCCTGCGTTTTTGAAGATTGTCTAAATTTGACGGTGTAATCAGAGAACTTCTGAACTGGGATGGATGAAATGAGATTTATCTTAAAAATGTGAATTTATGGTATTGGAGCTACTACCTGCAACTTGTAGGCTTCCATGCTTACTTCATCAGATGTGTGATAGCGATGTTAATGCACAATACAGAGCAGAAGTTGATATTCACTTTCGTGTTGACAAAACATCTGATGAAAATCAATTTGCTCTGATGTCCAATCTCTCTTCTATTGACTTCTATTAGCAAACTAAATCTTGGCACCATCTTCGGATATGTCATTTTCTTTCCTAGCTTTTAAGTGTAATATGTTTTTGACTGCCTGTGTTAGCTCTTAACTCACTGCCCCTCGTTGTTGAGCAGCTTCGAGCGCCAGAGGAGACGATACAGACGGTGTTGCAGGACAAAAAGCTGATGGAGACTTAGCTGTTGAAGTATCTGTACTTTAAAACAAACTTGGCAACTCTTTTTTTTGACTGGACCACATGGCGTAGATTCACGTGATTCCATGTTGTGTGAGGCCAAGGTGCTGAGCAGCCGTGCACAATAGTTGCAATGATTTGAAATTAGAATGAGGGACTGAGGCGCCAGTGTGAATGTGGACAAATAAAAGGGCTTAACTACAGTCATTTTCAAGGGTGGTTTGACCATTAGGCAGAGAATGAAACTGCTGACTAGAAAGAAATCATTTTCTTTGGTGTGTTGATTACAGCCTATTTTCCCCCTGCAGCTTTTTTGAAAGAGAAGGGAATGAATTCACGAAAATTACCGGGGGCACAAAGAGGAGTAGAGGAGGAGAGAGGACACATCGAGGTAAACATGTTTGCTGCCACAAAAATCAACGAGTTCATGAAGGCGTCCACCGACGTATAACACAAGGTACACTTACTGCAGAGCGACATCCTACACTGTTCACCTGTCGATTTTAAAGCTCTTATATTTGTGTCGTATCTTAATATCTTAATATCTAAATTCTGCTTTCCGCTTGGGGTGTTGTGAATTGTTTGTTTGTGGATTTTCGGTTTAATCTGCCCAGTTAAGACCCCAAGGATTCCTGTGTCAGTCGAAGGTCAATGTCGTCAAGTGCTCTAAAACAATGATTGACATTTATTTACCGACACAAGGTAAATGAATTGATTTGAACTCGCTCCTCATTCAGAACTGACCTCTGACATGATAATCTACTGCTCTAACTAATGTCTCACCCATAATGGTGACGTATACGTTTCTAAAAGGTGTATGTGACCCTATGGTAATTGCCGTATGTGGTTGTGAGCACTGCTGGGTTACATGTATAGTGTCTAAACTTGTGATGATATGACTGTAACCCAGCAGTGCCTGACAGGCATTAAGTCATTTCCGGGCTTTTTATATGTAGTTTTTAGAGCCAGGTTTAGTAATGAGATTATCCACTGTGGAAGCATCAAGAGGTGACGGATCAGTTGTTCATCATATTCCAGGTTAATGAGCTTTAATTTGGTTTTGTAGTGAATGAAACCACTTTTAAAATATTAACAACGGCACCACAGCTGTTTGTCTGGCTGGTCGCTGTCCGTGGTGCTGATCAGAGGATGTGTCTCCTCCTCTCTCTCTCTCTTTCTTGCTTCACTCACACGCTTTCTGTTTTTCTTTCTCTCTCTTTACAGTATTTTCTCTCGCTCACTTGTTAACTTTGCCCACTTCTCTCTCATTGACTCACTTTATCACACACAGGCACTGCTCATTCTCTCTCTCTCTCTCTCTCTCTCTCTCTCTCTCTCTCTCTCTCTCTCCCTCCCTCCCTCCCTCTCTCTCTCTCCTCTGCTTCACTCCTACTCTCCCTCTCACATTTCTGTTTTTCTTTTTGTTAAACAGGCACTGCTCATTCCCTCCCTCTCTCTCTCTCTCTCTCTCTCTCTCTCTCTCTCTCTTCTCTCTCTCTCTCTCTCTCTCTTTCCTCCATTTCTCTCTTTCTCTCTCTTTTTCATTCTCTCTTTTTACTGTCTCTCTCTCTCTCTCACACGCAAGCGCGCACACACCTCCTCCTGTTCAAATATTCATCTGCTCCACCTCAAAGGCCCTTCTGCCTCCCACCTGCATCCCCCGGCAGAGACACGGAGCCCGTGGCTTCAGGAAATCAATGCGCAAAAACCCCCAAAGACACATATCTTTATTAAATGCATCGTCTTATCATTTTAAAGTGGAGCAGTCCGAGCAGCGACCATAAAGGACTCACAGGAGAACAGTCAGTGGCTCAGTCCGAAGCTCTCAAATCCACTTCACTTCTCTATTTTTTCGTCGAGATGAATCCACCCGCGGATTCCGTCGATAATTTGCGCGCAGCTTTAGGCTCCATCGAGCGGTGAGTGGGCAAACTGTTGATGAACCACCGGGCTCAGGAACATGCACCGCAACAGGCGACTGTAGTTTCCTTGCTCTGCCGAGTCTCTGCGCAGCGTCTGATCCGAGAAAGTCGGTGTTTGCGCATCAGTTGAGGAATTCCCCGAGTTTGGGAGAGAAGAGGACGCCAGTTTCCAAAACCCACGGATGGCGGGGGGCCGTGGGCGATAACCTTCAGTTCATCCGCTTGGGCTGAAACTCGTTGTTTTCTGGGAGATCACCGCGGGGGTCGTGCGGGGCATGGATTGAAAGTGGAGGCAGAGAAAGCCGGAGACACCTCTGCATGTCTTCTCACGACACCCACTCCCCAACCCACAACCTCCACCACCCATTCTCCGAGGATACCTGAGGCTCTCCGGTGCTGCGACTCCGACCCAGACCCGCCTATAACCTCTCCAGACTCCGGGGCGCAGCGCGTCACCCTGCGCCGATGGAGAGATCACTCCCCCGGACAACTTGGATATGGTTTCTGGGCCTCTCATCACTATTAGTTTCCCTGATCCGGTGAACACAAGAGTAAAGAAAGACGGGAGAGGTGGAAAGAGGAGGACAGACACGTGGATTCCTGAGGCGCAGGTGTCCAGTCCATCTCCTCTGGTTCTGTGTGCGAGCTGCTGTTTTACAGATGCCTGCGTGGAACTGATGAAATGTGCGAGAGGAAGACGGTGAGCCGGGGAGCTTGTAACAGCGGAATCCTCCTGGTCGGATATTTGCTTTGGGTTTGAGGGGAAATCTCTCGGATATCAATCCTCTCCAGCGGAGACGCAGCAGAGGCTCTGGAGTTACTGCGAGCAGGGGAGAGGAATCTGGAAAGTACAGACCGTATATTTGAGGATTACCAGGCTTTTTCTTCTGCTGGACAACTGCAGACGCGCTCTTCTTTAATGTATGAACAGGTAAGAGACAGCATTTGTTCTCCTCATGATGCCAGATCTAAAATAACAGAACCATAAGTCGTGCCAATACTGGAATCGGTAAGGATTAGGCGTTAATTTGTGGTGGTTTATAAACAATATATTAGTTTGACACATTGTTTTCTACCAGCTATTGAGAACATCGTTAATCTTCATTTAGAAAGGAGGAGACTCCGATATGATGCATTGCCAAAAGACGCATAAACGACGCAAACAATCAGTTTTTTTCTGAGATGGTATAATTGAAATAGTTAATTACTCGTCATGCGGAGTGCGCGGTGAATGGGGCGCTTGTCATGTGGTTATTATGGGGTTTCAAGCCCCAGTTGGTTATTGAAGAGAAGGGCAGATTCATCCGAATAAATTAAATGTGCTTTTCAATTACGTGACGCCCGTGCAGGTTGCTCCAAACGCACAGTGGATAATGAATTTCTATTTTCTCTGTATGGCTGCGGGTCAACAGGTCCGAGAGCTTCTCTCTCTCTCTCTCTCTCTCTCGCTCTCTCTCTCTCTCTCTCTCTCTCTCTCTCTCTCTCTCTCTCTCTCTCTCTCTATCTTATTCTCCTATTATCTCTCTCCTCTCTCTCTCTCTCTCTCTCTCTCTCTCTCTCTCTCTCTCTCTCTCTCTCTCTCTCTCTTTATATCTTATTCTCTTATTCTCTCTCTCTCTCTCACAGCAAATATGAAAGTACTGATCCTGATTTCTTTGGATTTGTGCAATTCTGAAATGGTTGTTTTAGGGGAACCTTAGCACTCTTGTCAGTATTGATTTTCACAAGTACGATACTCAAAGAGGCAACAGGGGGCGCTCTTTGTTTTTATTTTTTTTACATCCATGAGGATTAAAGCTGCAGGTTAGATATATGAGATCACACGCTCAAAGGTATTTTCTATGAAACTAACAGATAATGAATGGATGTGCACAATAGACGAACTGATACGGAATCAGCAGTCTTATATTAGGATGGTTTGATAATTTGAATATATCCAATTTTCTGTTTGGATTGAAATGTGCTTGATCTGATGAAATCATTAGTGCAGTGACAGACTCGTGTGATAGGCGACAGGCTTGATATGGAGGAGGGGGAGTAGAGGATGTCAGATGGATTGATATTTAGGTAGCGACTGCAGTTTGCTCCTTAATAAACAAAACGCTTTGTGTATCATTGCCTCTGGAGGAAAGTGATTAAAGAGTAAAGATGCAAGAGGAGGGAGGCAATTAAAGTCCCAGAGGACGACATTTCCTCTTATCATCAAGGATGATCAGAGGGGGAAATGGCTCATTACTTGTTCCCCTGTGCATGTTTGGCCTATCAAACAATGACAAGGACGATGTTTGTGACAGCAACATGACATCTTTATCAAAACCTTGATGCCACAAGAGGCCTTTTTACATCTTTCCCGTGAACTCCTCATCTCACTTCACGTGCACACGGATGGGTTTGTAGCCTACAGGTTAGAGGAGTGTGCTTGTGACCACAAGGCTGTTGGTGCAACTCTCCAGGGAGACTTGTGATTGGTGAAAGAAGGACTGAGGCTTTCATCCTACCGCTGCTGCTCAAGCAAAGCACTTCATTCCCAACAGCCTCAGCGGAGCAGCTCAGCTGTAACCACTTTGTCTTGGGTGTCTTCCACTCATTAAAATGTTGAACCATGTGATTTTAGACACAGTGTTAGTGGATTGACTTTTTCTGAATAAAAACGTAAACATCCAGTTTCATTCATTCATACATCGGATATGTGTCAGTATATCTGCTCACTGTGTATTATGAGCCTAGGTTTCTATTTAATGAGTGCTACCTGTTTCCAATTCAGACATTTGAAGCAGTGGCCTTGAGTTTGATTTTATTTCATTATCCTTTATTTAACCGTACAAGTCATTAAGAAGAAGGACACTGACCATTAAGCTTCTTTTATCTACTGTAAATCTCAAAAGATGTTGAGCACCTTCCTCAGGATTTACTGTTATCTTACCCTCGGGGCTACATTACTGTGATGTGAGCACACGCAACCTTGACAAACACCAATTACACATTCCTCATTTGTTTAATGGAAATGTGGATCTTACTCAAAGAGAAGACGTGTGATTTATTCAGGTGACTGTGAGATGAACGGCAATTATTTAAATGGTAAACTCAAGTTTAAATTCAATTTGGTGTTTATTATCAAACAATGTGTAAGGCAGCACTATCCCCCTGTCACTGGAGTCACTACCCTCCGTGTAAGGGTGGAACTTAAGAGTTGTGATGAAGAAAGTCTGTGGTGAGCCAAGGCCAATGCAAACCACATGTTTTTGATGGCAAACGTGACAAATTGCCTGTGGGAGAATGACAGTTTTTTATTTAATTTGTCATAATGCCCAGCTTAAAGGCTTTGTTGGCGATTTTGTATGTGTTATGGGACCCTCTGGATGCCTGGAAGACAGAGATACATCTGCAGAGACGTATTTGAGAATATTGGGGTGAGTTTGAACTCTGAATGAACGACGTTGTGTAACTTGTTGACTTGGCTTTAATATCGAGCCAAACATTCATCAATGTCCAAGCACAATAAGAGGATGTGAGAAAACTCCCCATCAGGACAAACATGCACACACACACATATCAGCATCGGTAACTAGAGGTGTTTGTCTAGGGTTATAAATACGGATACGGATGCTGTAATAAACCAGATTCCCCTTGATGAGATTATGCCTCTGGGTGTTCTTCACAAAGAAATAATCTACGACATTTGGCGAGCAAGACCTGAAGTTGTTTGTATTAGTCCATTAACACAGTTGTCTGGGTCTTTGAAGGTTGTAAACAGACATTTTGGGCAGTAGACATGTAAAAATGTAAAAAGTATTCATCCACAGATTAATCAGGGAGACAGGAGACAACTGAGCATGTGCTTCTCTACTTGTTTTTGCTCGGTTTACAGCTACAATGCTAAAGAAACACTTGAAAGACTTGTTTACTCTTACTTGTGATTGCAGTGTCTTGAGAGACTATAGGAAATATTAATAACTTTGCAACGGCAGAACCAAATGTGATGGAAACTGTGGGTGGCATTGTTGTGGAGACCAGAAAGCACATTGCCTTCTGACGATGTGATTTGCTTGCAGCAGGACCAACAGGACCTCCCATCACCTGCTAGGGGATTAATTGAACCCATGTAGTTCACTGAACAAAGAGGTACATGGGTTTTAATCTCACTATGCAAATATGGCGAGTGAGCAACAGAGAGAAAGTGAGCACCAGAACAAACGGACATTCCCTCAAGGTCAGCTGGCCCCCCCCAGCCTGCACTACGCCCTAATCGAATCCCACAGTTTGGTTAGACACCATCTCTCTGGCCAAGGTGGGGGTTGGGATCCCAGGCCAATGACCCTGAGCCAATCGCAGTTAGTGGCTGGAGAGGGTTTTGTGACCTCCAGTGCAGAACTCATTATTATCTTCGAAGAAGGGTTCACAGGTTTGCCTTGAGATTGTGGGCGCCCCATGCATGTGTGTGTTAACATGTTTTCACTGTTTCATCTTTGAAGTTGACCAGTAATGGCAAAATGGAGCAGAGATTGATGTACTGGTCTGTATTTTGTTTAGAACTTGGACTATATAATAACAAGCATGCGGATATCAGTACATTTCCTGCCAAATGCAGAGGTCGGGAATCCCAAAAAATGTGTTCATGCAAGCCCCAAAACAAAAGTACAAGAAAAAATGAAAATATGAACCAATTAAGCAGTGAATTGGAAAATATACTATTAGAGAGGGTGGCCATGTCCCCACCCAGACTTGCTTTTGCTCAATTCTTTGGAGCTTGGATTGATGTAGATGTCAGAAACAATCCTTGGAGATTCGTGTTCACATGATTGTATCACACATCATGCCACAAATCTTTGCTCTGCCACATCCATTGGATTGAGATCTGGTGACTGGGGAGCCCATTAAAGTTCACTAAACTCATTGTCATGTTTGTGAAACCAGTTGGCTAAAGTTGTGGCCATAAAGGGATGCACATGGTCAGCAACGATATTCAGATCGGCCGTGGCATTCAAGCCATGATTGGTATTAAGGGGCCCAACGTGTGCCGAGAAAACATGTCCCAAACCATTACACCGCCACCACCTGTCACAAGGCAGGTTGGATCCCTGGATTCATGCGGTTGACGCCAAACTCTGACCTCGACCATCTGCCGGCCTGGACTCACCACACCGGATTTAGTTTTTCCAGTCTTATCTGCCACTGTACAAGAGTCTGGCCTTCCTCCTCTGACCTGTTTCATCAACGAGGCAGTTTTATCCCCATAACTTCAGCTCACTGGATGTTTTGCACCTTTCTCAGCTCTTGAGACTGTTTTGTTTCAACTTCTCAGGAGATAAGTAGTTTTAGAAATCTTCAAACCAGTCCATCAGGCACCAACATATCAAAGTCAAAGTCACTGGGATCACATTTTCTCTCATTGTGGTGCTTTGTACTGCTGCCACATGATTGGCTGGATAATTGCCTGAGTAAGCAGGTGAGCAGTTGTTCCTAAGAGCCTGAAGAGTGTGTGACATCCCCGACCCGCCCACACTTCCATGAATCACGTTTAGTGGGGATTTAAAGAGCAGCAGTATTGTAGCACTGAAATGATGCCATTGATTAAATATTATAAAAAAACTGACCTTCACTAATGCTTTAAGAAATAAGAATTAAAAGCCACATGGTTAAAAGCTGTGTTAAACCCAGAATGTAAATGGAACTTTTTAAAGAAACTCCTCAGGGTACCTCTCAAGGAAAAAATGCTTATTCCCTAATTAAAAGCACAACTATGTGGAATGAAATTCATGGCTTTTTAGAGTGGGTTCAGGCACTTGACTTCCAATCATTAGCCTATTGACAGCTTACTTGTTATTAGTGCAATTAACCCTGACAAGTGGAAAACTGCTAAACCTTGATTATATTTGCTCAAGTAAAAACTGAGAGTCAATTAAGAGCTCTGCATCAACGGCCAGGGAGGAGGTCGAAATATTAAAAAACTAAACAGAACAACCGTGCGGATAAAAATTCTGGTGACTTTCGTTTAAGATGCGCGCCAGTAAAGTATTCTATCGATTTAAATTAATAAACTCAACGACATAATCAATCTTTGTTCTTCTGGATTACATCTTAAGGATTTTTATGGGTTTTATGGATTTATTGGGGCCTGTAATCATTTCTTAATGCAGTAACTTCAACAGGAAAAACGGCCAAATGACAAATTATCAATTAGAAATAAATGCTTCAAGATAGCAGATAGCAGAACTGTTATCTTCTGCAGTTGAGTCAAATAAAGGCCTCTGCCACTATTGGAGGAAATATGCTAATAGAGTATAAATCAGTCCACATTCAGTAACATTGTACATAACGTTTTCCCTGCCACAGATACACAATGCATTGGATAAACATGCCATTATTTTGGCTGCGCCGAGTGAGATGGAAAAAGCATGAAACTCCTTCTCAGGATGAGGTCCACTCTCCTCAGAACAGTGTCAATCATCCTTGGGAAGCTGTCACGCACGTCTGTCAGAGCACATCCCATCCTTCCTCGTGGAGGAACGGTTCCAGTTTGTCGGCATTGGAAGTCCGATGGGCTTTCTGGGCCGAACTTCACATAAAGATTGAATGATTTAGATTATGGTGAAAAGGACGGTGTGTAACATTATCGTGTTGGTCCATAAAAGCGGTGTTGAATGTGATTTGAAATGTCGTGGGGGGAGCATTATCTTGAAATATGGGGTTAGGGAAATGTTGACCGTCTACAGTGTGACTTAAATAATACATGCCCCAGCAGAGGCCTGTTCACCTCATGGCTCCCCGGCACTAGGTGGTTACAGACACAGCATTTGTTTAACAGAGTTCATTGTGGGTTGAGGACACCATGTGGCTGAAAGTAAATCTGTCCAGATGGGAAAAGATAATAGAGAAACGACTTTTCATGGACTTCCACATTTTCTACTGGCCTTTGGATTTTGAACGACAGCCTTGCTATGGACGGCAGCTTTTTGAAAGAAGTCCCTTGATGTCGATTTTCAGTATCACAGAGGTGTTGATTTAGTTTTAAAACCCAGTCGGAGTCTCCAACTTCACGCTTTTAGCTATTTTGTTGATAAGTCTTTATCCGTCCCTGCGAGCGAGCTTTGACTTATGGCCCCATTTCCTCTTTGTCAAAGACTGTTTACCTCTGTTGCATTTAGCACTTTTTGTGACGGATGCACCTTCACTTCGAGAACCCACTGTTTGGCTTCTTTGGGGGCTTCACTCGCCTGAAGGTGTTTTAATAGCTCTTGCAGGAAGGTGGTGCTTCTCAGACCTTATCAAATGCTGACACACTCCACTACCTGTTAGTATCTCACTCACATGTGGAACAGTCTCATGATTCAGTAACTGTCCAGCTCTTGTGTTTGAATCATTCTGGGGGAGAGAATTATTTAAATATCCTTGCAGTCCTATGCAGGGAAGGTTGTTGTGGGTAACGTTAGAATCCCATGGGCTCGCAGCGAAGCCAATGTTTACACAATCGAAATCTCAGCAACACTGTGTGTAGACAAAAAGAGCTGAAAGACACATACAAGTAAAGAACACATTACGCAGACTTGATTTTATTTGATTTAATCGCTGTATGTCCAGTTCTCTTGGACTTTGCACAAGTGGTTGGATGAAATCGTCAGTTTGAAGACATCACCTCGACTTCTGGGATGTGTGAGACAGAATTGTGTCGGTATTTCCAACAATTGGATGAAAAAACGATTAAACAAATGATGTAATAATGAATTCATATTAAAGGTAATCTTTGGTTCCAGCTCTAGATCTATGAATACAGTGTTTCATGCAGACATACCTGAGTGGGATTTCCTTGTGTCGACTCCTGAACTGATCTTGTTCTCACCTGGCCGTTTGGTGACAATTAAACAAAGTGTAGATCCTCTTTTCCTATAAAACTTTTATTCAGTCCCTCCTTTGATTCTATATTTCCCAAATTTCTGACGAAAACAATCCAGCCGATTTATTTGCAGGTGATCTAATATTGAAAAGTGTAAACGCCCCCACTCTTTCAAATGCTCAAGCAGTTTACGTTGCTGAGATACTGCAAAGACAGGAACACCGTGTACAGTACTGCTCTTAGTGTGGCCCTTACAAAGATGGATGACACGACAGCTCGTTATTCTAAAACATGTTTCTCTATTGGCGCAGATGTCAAAAGTGCAAGGGAGGAAGTGGAGAAGTGTCACACGTGTGTTTGTTTGGTGACTTGGCCCGAAGCACAACAGCATGAAGTGTGTGATATATGTATCTCCAGGTTTGTTCACCGAGACCATGCTCTACTACAGGAGATGCGCTTAGGGAGGGAGGAGGGGGTGTTCCCCATCAACTGTGGGAGATGGATTGTGAGGATCTTTTCTTCTCGTCCAACGAGCAGCACTCGGAGCTCAGTGATGAGGAGCTACTGTCCCCACAAACAACACTCAATCACTGCAGGGCTCGCTGGGATCGATATGTTCTCACAACTCAGAGACCCTGACCCTGACCACAGATCATTATGGCCCTCAGGAGACGAGGCTGACACACACACACACACACACACACACACACACACACACACACACACACACACACACACACACACACACACACACACACACACACACAGGTATGTCTCTTCTATCTTGCCAACCATCCTAAAAGGCTTTAAATATCCTCACAGGGGAGGTTGGAGACACACAACACACGTACAACACACAACAACAATGCACACACACTCACGCAGCCCAGTGGTGCAAGGAGAATTGTGTGCCAGAGGGGCTGACAGGTAGAGAAGATGCAGTCGGGGGAATACAGCTGATGAGCAAGGCACATGACAAGCAGACAGGGGGAATCCTCTTTGAACGTCTCCTTGTGTATCTTTCTGTTTTTATCACCACCGTTACAGTTGATGGGTAAAATACTGTGGAAACGTGTCGGGTCCAGAGGTTCATTTGACAAATAAATCCCAGATACGATGGGCCAATAACTTTATGGCACAATAAAACTTTTAATGGGAATTATATGGATCGCTTCACCGCTCTTGCCCCCCCTGCACATTCTTTAAACGTGTGCCAGCCAAATCAAAGTAATAATAAAAAACACCCTATTAAACAGGTTTATGATGGGTTATCACCGAAGTAACCAGAAATGAAAACGAATAGCAACACAATAAAAAAGGCATGAACATAACATAGATGATATAAGACAAATTATCAGGTTGAACAAGTGGAACGATTTGGAAATGATCCTCATCATGTGTTTGCTCTTTCTGACAAATTAAGCCATTAATTTCCTAATTGGAAACTGAGCTGGAGTTAATACGACAAATGATGATTTTCATTATCAGTTGCTGATTATCTATTCAGTTAATCAAGTGCTTTGAGAATAAAATGCACATGTCAGTTAATCGTGGGCCATAAAAAAAGTCTTGCAGCTCAACATGAAGTCTCGACATCATCCAGAGGAGATAAAACAGGGAAGAGCAGCAAAATCCTCATATTTTAAAGAAAGTTGTTATAGAGGTTAAACGTGATATTCAGAGGATTTCTCTGTACATTCCTTTGTGTTGTCTGTAGCAAAGTTTTACTTTTCACATATGAGAAACACAGCAGGAGGTTCTCTGGTAAGATGCATTCACAACAACAACAACAGAGCAGGCAAAACACTACATATATAAGTTCTGTTGTGGAAAGCTCAGTGTTCAGATGCATCAACACCGCTGTCGGCCATTCTCTCCAAAAGCTCTCAAATCTCATCTGTCCATGGTGACATCTCCGTCTGCACATTCTTCCTGCATTTCTGGATATTTGACGATGGAGATTCTCTGAAAATGTGTGAACCTCAGTCCTTGTCTGAAAGCAGCTTGTGTGTTTTTTCTTCAGTGTGTGTGTGTTTGTGTGTGTTTGTGTGTATGGTTTATGTTCGGTTTGTGTGTGCTATTCTTGTCCTGTCTGTGACCCGGCCCTTAATAGTGTTTGCTGTTGAGTGTTGGTGCTTCTCTTGCTGTCATATCTATATTTAGGCGTCTGTCTGCAGTATTCATGGAGGTCGCGCTCCTCGGACACACAAGTCATTATCACGAGTTGACACCAGCAGGGCACTGCCTCGACTCGCTAACTGCCGAGTGCTGGTCGGTCATTTGAAGTCAAAATGCAGAGACAAGCAACACAGCAAGAGGATTAAGTTGTTTTTTTTTCTCCACAGTGACTCGTTCTGCAGCTTCTGGGGTCACTTGCCAAAATATGTAATAATTAAGTACAGGGCCTCACAACATTCCTGCTCCACCGGTTCAATAGAAGCTTTAGCACCGGGCTTTAGTTTAATTTTAATCCCTTGCTATTACTATTTTAAATGCCTCTTTATTTGGACAGATTTTTTTTATTTTGTGGAAGTTGCTGCAGCCTCAGTCCAGAGTCTGAATTATTCTTTTGTATTTGGTGTAAAAAAAAGTTGCCCCACCTCCTCCATGTTAGCAGATGGAACATAGGCCAAACTAAAAAAGTTAAAACAGATAAAGCTAGTTCTTGTGTTTTGTGAGTAAGTTTGATTTGTATTAGTTATTATTATTATTATTGTTATTATATCCCTCAGTCACTACTGCAAAGATATTTTGGCTTCATTTCTGGACAGTGGAAGCTCTTTATAGACAATCTATGGTTCATATGTTCACTAAGTTTTCATCAAAAGGCAAAATCTCTTGAGCAGAATTGAATCTGAGTAAGATGCAAGCTCAAAATAGCGAGGGGGGGGGGGGAGAAGCCACAAAGTAGGACCATCTTAAGAGTCCCTGCATGCAAGGGTCTCTGACGAGCTCCTGGGAAAGTCTACATCTGTCCTACTGTACCGTGACAAGCTAATTCTATTCCTTCATCTGGTAATAAAGTGGGTTCTGTTGCTAATGTCGTTATATGGACGTGAGAACAGGAAGGTGATTCTTCTTTGAGCAGTGCTCCCAGGCTGGTTGATCGTTGTGCTTTGAGACCTTGGATGTCAACGCAGCAGCAGCAGCAGGTTGAACTATGTTCCTCTAAATCCCACACACACATACTGATATAAGCAGCTGTGTGTATGGAAACTGAAGGTGAACATCATATTTTGCATGTGACTGTTATGCAAAAGTGATTAAAGAACCGAAAGTCTGACATTTATTTCCACAATGAAACGTTAATCATTCAAATTCTCCCCCACATGCACAGAGAGAGAATTTCCTGGTGACTTATTATAACCTGAGCTAAACCTAACCCCAACACACACACACACACACACACACACACACACACACACACACACACACACACACACACACACACACACACACACACACATAATAACAACCACATTTCTCTGCACTTTGTACAACACTCTTCTCCATAATACATTTTACCATCTGCCGTCTTGTCAAGTCACCTGGATGTCGGTGTCGCTCCTCTGGTTTGTGTTATTCCTCTTACTCCCATTCTTATTTTGAAAGTAGAGCAGAGGAAAGGGAAAAAAGGCATCTGTTCATTCTTCATCAGTATGCACGAAGCTCATGATAAAACCCGTAAACAAAACCTGAGCCGAGACAATCTACTATACCCCCCCCGAGTGGCAGCGAGTGTGGAGGCCTATATAGTTTGGATTATTAGGTAATTTAATAATAATTTTTGTATGAGTCATTGCTCCAGAGATACGAACTTTACTGCTCATTATTCCAATGTGGCGTGTGGCTAAGAACATGCCACGGATCCTTTGAAGTTTGGCACTTCCATCTGATGCAACACAATGAGAACACAATGCAACGCAGATGGGGGGGAAATCGCACACACTCATAGATATTCAGTCTTCTGAATATGCTCGATTTTATTTCTCATCTACACCAGATCCCTATCTGGCAATTTCGATGATCGTGATATAAAAAACAGATCCACCCCTTTTTCCAGATCCACGTCAAATTGTGTTGAGTTTATTCTTGGGCCACGTTCCATTGTTCTGCCAAGTTTCACACAAATCCGTTCAGTCGTTTTTTTGCGTAATCCTGCTGATAAACATGCAAACAAACACATGAATGGGGATGAAAACAATAAGTTTAATGCAGTGAACTGTTGTTTATAAAATTCACTCAATGATACATGAAAAAGAGAACATTAGGGATTTTAAATAGTTTTTAGTTCATTCTGTATTCTCTACATTTAGACTCTAAAGCAACCAGACGGTTGAAGGGAGCTCTGGTTGGAATCTAACACTTAAAGTTGCTCAGTTTGTTTATTGTGTTTCACGTGTTGTGCGTAACAAAAGAATACTGACAAACAGAGGATTTGGAAACACAAACTGAATATTTGAAACAGTATGAATGAAACAGTATTTTCTGGATACGAATAGAACTTGAGTTGAGAGTTGGCATTGTTCAGGACCTACCGGTATCATGTTTGTTATCGTGTTTGATACCTGGAGACCCTAAATGAATCTTCCAAGGTCATTTCAAGTCCTTCAACCTCAACAAGAACAAAGTTTATTCGTCAAATCTGTCCAAAATGTCTCCAGAGTGTTCTCATCTGGCCCCTTTTGTCCGGACAACGTCCTCCGATGGTCCCTTGTTTATCTTTGATCCATAGTTCAGACCCAGTACTTTGTGAAGTTTACAGAAAGGTTGTGGTTAAAGTAGGAGACATGATGCAAGCAGCTGTCCGCTGCGTCTACACCAGTCTCTTTACACGTCTCACTCTCCATCACAACCTCCCTCCTCAGAGGGTTTGTACTGCTGTGACTGACAGGTGCTTAATATTCACATTGCTAAGAGAGGCCTCTTGTCAAGACACCACAGTTTTAACAGTAATAGTCAAGAGCAAGGACTGAATCTAAAAATGGACGACATAAAAAAAAGTGAAACCAAATCATCTCCATCTCCCCCTGGTGGCTGGCTGCAGTATAGATCATAAACTCCACCTCCTCCATGTTATTTCATGGGAAATTGATCAAAGTGTTTATAATTTTTTTTCAAAAGTTTGGTTCTAATCACTTATTTGATGCTGTAGTCAAACGGGGGTGAGACTGACTCATGATTGGTTGAGCACTTCGATACTGAGGTTCGACTCCACAACTGCTGTGCAAGATGGCGGCATCTGTATCCAGGATATTTTGGCTTCATTTTGTTCTTACAGTGGAATGAAATGGAGATCTAACGTCCATCTGCATACTCATACACAGTTTCTTAATGATCTATACCTGTTCAGCCACTAAGCACCTCCTCTTTTCTGCTCGTCCTCCTCAACCTGCTGTTGGTATTTCTCCTCTGTCTTTTTTCACAATCCTCTTTTCTCTCTTTCTGTTCCCATGCACCTCCTCCCGTCCTCATATTCCCCCCCCCCCGTCCTCTTGTTGTTCCTCTTCTCTCCATTTCCTTTGTACCTGCAATTAAACCTCGGTCGCCCCCGCTCTCGTTTCCAAACGGGCTGCAATATCGCCATCATTACTCGCTGCTCCCACCAGTTCTTTTAGAGGGACCACAGTGTGTGTGTGTGTGTGTGTGTGTGTGTGTGTGTGTGTGACAGCGATAATCTTATTGTTCCTATCTGCCATTGTTTGTGTTTAGAGAAGCACATGGTTGTGTGCCTGCTGTTAAAGCATGTGTGTGTGTGTGTCGGAGTGCAACAGTATGTGCGCCTCCCTGTCATTCCACACCTGGCTGTCAGGAGCGGTTACTCAGTGTCGGTGGCAGCGAGCTGATAATTAAAGCAGAGCTGAGCGGAGAGAGACAGACAGAAGAGAGGGGCGAGCAAACGGGAGGAAACAAGGGAGCCGTGAAGCAAAAGAGACGCCCGGACCTTCTGAGACAGAGAGACACTCCGTCTAAATACCTGTGCTTTTTTATTTCATTTCGCGGTTTATATCAGAACCATGTAATTTGTGTCCTTTTGGAACCTTTTTTCTCTGTGTATTTTATTTCTCCCTCTCTCTCGGTCCCTCTTCGCTTTTTGCAGCCAAACCGAGTCCACCCACCTCTCCTGGCACACGGCATCCTGTTATCTTCTGCTTCTGCTTCTGAACCATCTGTAAAAGCTGTTGCATCACTTCACCTGTGCACCATTGAAAACCCCTCACCATCTCTAATTCAAGTTGGAGGAATTTAGTTACTAGGAGCGTTGGATCGGCTCCTGGGTTTACATGGTTTCAAATATAACAACTTGGATTTTTGCTGGTTTCTGTCGTCCTCCCTGTCAGTGACAATACGTTTATATTCCCAAAATAAAAGCCTGAAATCTGGAAGCAGCAAAGCTCCATTTAAAATACGTTTTTTTGTGCTTATTTTCTCGATTAATCAACCTGAATAAATTCACTTTACAATATACAATCAAATTTGAGGACTTGGACCTGTTTTGTTCTTTTGCTTATAAACTTCCTTTATTTAATATTTATATATATTTTAAGAATTATAAAGACAACTCCACCTCAACAATCTACAAGGGTAAAATCCAGTTTTTGAGTACGATATAATATATAACATATGCTCACATAGATCATTTGACTTAATCCAGAATCACACCCTGAACATCTTTTGCCATTGCAGCCCTACAGCATCACTTCACTCATCAGAGGACGGAGCTGACACCGTGTCCTCGGAGCAGCTGAAGAAAAAGCATTTACAGATTGGTAGAATCAGTTTTTTATTGGAAAATAGAGATTTATTACTTTAACCTCACTGTGAATCCCTTCAGTCCCCCTCCCCTAGTCCCTGCTCTTCATCCCTTCCAGTTTTTTTCTTGCCTCTACAATATCCTCTTCCATTCAGCACCTGCCACACGTCTCACTCATCCTCTCCGGCTCTCTCCTCGCTGCCTCTGTGACTCTGTGATGACCCGTGTCAGTCAGTGGTCGTAGATCTTTATCACCTCTGAGTGGTTGAATTGGTCGGGCTGAGGGGAAGTTGTGGCCAAAAGCAGAATCATAGAAAAGGTGGGGGACGCCGGTGATATTTACCTGAAGAATGTGATCGTGTGTGTTTTGTTGTCAGATCTTTATCACTAAACATTTAGATTTTTTAAGATAATTTATTTCTTTATTTCAGACCCTGGTCTCTTTGTACAATGTGGGGATTCATTTCTTTAAACCGGGTTTCACATCACTTACTTCTGTAGCATTTACAGAGTATTATAAGTTAAAGGCCTGAAAAACTGTGCTCAGTGACATGATGAGAAACTGTGTGAACTTCTAAACAGTATCTGTACCATTTGAGGTTATGTTTTCTCCCTTTGTTTGTTTGTTTTTAAGCAAGATTACACAACAACTACTGGACGGATTCCACTATGGATCAGGAAAGAACCCTGATATCTGTGAATGTGTGAAATTTGTTGTGGCTTGATTGAATTTAAGGGCAGTGTTGGGCTTTGATAATAAACCTTCAAATTGCTTTAAGTCGTCTATAAGAAATGTTTGTTAGATTCATGCTCCACTTTCCCAAAACCAACAAAAGAACCTGTAGCAACTTTTTCATGTTTTATGAATTTTATTCCTTCTAAGAAATCAAAGCTTTAGTATTATGATAACAAAGTATTTTATGAATCAAGTCCCGGCTGGGAATCGTCATCCACCAACCTAGCACCAGTCTACTGCCAGTGTGAAATGAGTCAGTGACCTATTTTCTCAGGTTTCTGCACGTTTAAAAAAAAACAACATACACACTGATTTAGGTGTAAAGGAAATATAAGAAAGGATAAACATACATTTGATGGCCTGTTTTTGTTTTCTGACAATATTGGAAAACTCAAGCGGATTTTTTGAATCAGTTCCGTACGGTTTGAATGTTGTTTTGAACAAAGTTAATCCTTTAACACCAAAGCAGAAGAGTTCAAATTTGAGAAGTGAACATTTGACCCTTTGACCAACAGACGAGATCTCCACTTGTGGACAGGAACAAGAGAATCACTTGTGTTTTATTTGACGTGTCTTCCTTCAGTTCTCTAATAAGCCCCCATGTTGAGCTTCTGGAAGATAATAATCTTCTGTAATAACGTCACTGTGGTACAGCTATGCAAATATCAAACTTACAAGGAGGAAAAGTCGCCTCAGACGCTTCAGACACTCACGAAGTCCCAAAGTGCAGCCGGCTGTCAAACAGCAGGAGAGCGAAGAAGAAAGAGGGAATTGGCTCAGTGTTGAGATTGAGTGAGAACGACTGTGATCAGGATAAATGGGAAGGAGGGAGCGAAGAAGAAAAGAGTTTGGGATGAGTGAGGATGTCACACTGCAGATGGAGGAGGTTGACCCTCTTTACCTCCTTGACGATGATCCATCATGCAGGCATCATCATGTCATCTTGTAACACACACACACACACACACACACACACACACACACACACACACACACACACACACACACACACACACACACACACACACGTTTGAGTAAAGGCAGATTTGAAATTCCGTCGCTTGCTCTGTGCCTCTGTTCCCTAACTTCACGTCACTTACCGTTATAATGGCTGCCAAGAGGGAGGGAGAGAAGATTGAAGAGGGAACATTACAGGGAAACTGGCCATGGGGAGTAAAGCAGCCCGGCCAGACGGACACACACACACACACACACACACACACACACACACACACACACACACACACACACACACACACACACACACACACACACACACACACACACACACACACACACACACAACCCAGGTCTCTATTGGTGTAAGAGTTTGCTATGGCTCATCGGATCCAGCTGTCATAATGGTTTTGGCCCGAAGGAGGACGAGAGGTGATTTTCTCTCTTGTTCTCTTTCCGTTGTCGCCTGTTCAAAGCTGGACACTGTGGAGGATCATAATTAGCTATGCCAGCCTGCCCCCTGCTGTTTGCTTCTGTTCTGAAGTCTTTGTTTCCTTTCCCTCTTGCTGGGATTGTTTTTCTTGTTCATTAAAACTAACGTCGCCCCCAAATCTGCAGACACGGCCGGTTGCATTGTGGGTATGAGTGAAGTTCGACGACCTTGTGAACCAACGGGAATGAAGTTAAGCCTCAATATTTTTGTTTAGTCTCATGAAGAGCAATTTTGAAAATATGTGAAGCACACCCACAAGGTAATCAATGGCCGCTGTGTAGTTCCACACCCACGTAAACGGTTACATCGCGCTCAAGCAGCCTCAGCGTCCTGATGTCAGATGGGATCCAGTATCGTCCAGTTCAGGGACTCGTCTCTTAATGGTTCATCATAAGAGAAAAAGGGTTCAATGGTTCCCATCATTAGACAGTTGGAGTGGAGAACTGTTCCAGACATTTATTGGAAACACCTGTGATATAGAATCTGATTCTACACATATACAGTGGATTGCTGGTGTAGATTTGTCCAGTTGTGATTTGATGTATCTGTAATTCTGGGTCTTTTAAATGAAACAAAAAAAAACAACTCACATTTTAGAAGTCAGAAGCAAGAAATGTTTTTATATCTTTCCTTGAAAACTAACTTTTTATTTTGATTACTAAAATAGTTTTCAGTTAACTTTTCTCTTCGTTTTCCCAAAACAACAGACTCTCTATATGTAAAATGACGTTTTAATAGAGAATAAGAAACAGTTTTCAGGTTTTTCATGTCGTTCTGTGATATATTCCTATTCGTAATCAATAGGTCAGTCACATGACCCCTCAGCGTCCCCACTCCTCTTTTACAACCCTCCACATAATCCTGTAAGTGTGCATGAATATCGCTGACTCATGCTCAACCAGTGCAGTTGATTTGATTGCATCATGTGCAGATAATTTGCTCTGCGGAGTTCTAAGTGACTCGTCTCTCAGTTCTCAAAAGTCTCTTAAAATCAAGATAATTTGTTTTGCAGCGAAAGGCCCACAGCTCATTACAATTGTCAGCCGATTAACCTGCTGCGATCACGAACACTCGCAGAACACGACAACAAGCTAACCTCATTTCAGTCGCTGTGCGATGATTGGTGTCGGAACATTTTGTTGTTTCATAACAAAAAGCGGAGCGAGGTTTATGCAAATGAGCAGCTCGGACAGAAATCGGATGTATCAGGTATTTCTATCTCCTTTCTGGTTTTACTGATTGTTGTTTCTTTTTTTAAATTCTTGCTCCGGTGTCTGTGTGATCTCCATCTGTTCGTATGCTTCACGTCTACCTTCCCCCGCCCTCCTGTCATTTTCTGGCAAATTCAACAAAATTTATCGGCAGTGTCGTCCAAAATGACTAAATGTGTCCAGGGAGTTTTTTTTAAATACATCACAATGTTAAACAGCCTTTTATAATCAGCACAGACTTGATTTAGCTCTGGAAGATGCACAAATGTAATATTTCTATTAGTTTTTTCTGCAATTCCTGTTCCACTTGTTGGTTTCAAAGGTCCAAATCCTCCTTTTCACAGTAAATACCACCGGGTCAGACACCGTGGACACTTGTGAGCAGAGCTGCGGCGTAGCTTCACAGTTACGAGGCATTCGTTTATATTTTGACCTGAAGATAGCACCGCTCAAAATCTGAGGCGAGCCACAGAATTCAATAGAAATCATCCTCTGGAGTCGAGCGAGCACAAAGCCACTGTAAATCTAAAACGTTTCAGTTTTTATTGAGGTGAGGAAAGACAGAGAAGTGGAACATATGTGCCACTGCAGCCAAGGACAGTGAGAGAGGGGGATATTGAAGCGATTACTCTTCAAGTGGATCGCTGTTAAAGACGAGGGGCCTCTGAAGTACGAGAGAAAATCAAGTTCCCCTCAAGTTCCCTCTGAGACACAGAGGACTGATAAAAGCATCACACACAGTTTGTATGGTGAGTGTGAACTGATGAACATGAAACTGAGGATAATGAGTCACTGTAGCCTGAGTTGTAATTGATGTTTTTATCGAATGACAACATGAAAACAATGCGATCGCTCGTCGTGATGAAAACAGCAAATAATTATCCCCCAATTCTGCAGCTGCCTCAGTTCATTGTTTTGCTTTTCCAGTTCACAACTTTACTGGTTTGGTTCACGCTCATATTTTCTTTGGAAGCAGCAGGCAGCTGTTTTCAGAGAAGACACTCCACTGTACACTGGCTGCTCGGCATCAAACAGCAGACCCACGGAGAGACGAGCTGAAGAACACAGTGAAGCATTTAGCTGATAAATAGTAGCTAAATATTTCCCTCAGGAAATGACTGAGACCAAAATCAGTGCCTGTAGTTGAATGTATTCTTAAGACTCCTTTATTTGAGGAAGTTCTCATCTTTAACAAAACCTTCAGCTGCTGTCAGACATGCATTGAACTGGGAAACTGACTCTTTACACAAGTTTTCCTGCCAACTCCCTCGTGAAATGTCTGGGAAATGTCCAAGTGAGCCCATGTGAGAACCCAGCAGGAAAATGGGGGTGCGCTGATGATGTTTCTGTCATTCAACGGATGCTGAACTTCATTTTTAATGCAGGAAGTAGTGCATCATATACCAGTTCAGTGCATCAGTACCCAGTGTTCAGTCCCATCACAAGTCTCTGATTAAAGGGGTTTTATTAAGTACAACCTTTCACAGATATTCTAGGAAATTATGCAGCTTAAGGGTCATTTTTAATTAAAGTCCTCTCTTCAACAGTTCTACCCCCAAAGGTCAGATGTTGTTTTTATCTTCCATTGCAGGAAAGAGATGGAAGTTGAAAGTGGAGCTCTACTTGCACATTTTTTTTACATTTACATCACGGTGCTGCTAATTGCTAATTCATTGCACAACCTGACGTGTCTCAAAATTGATGTGATCCAGTCCGACACAGACTGCGGCTGAGGCTATTACACCAATTTTGCAGAGTGTGGACATGCATCAAACCTGCCAGTGTAGTTGAAGCGATGGAAATTAGAGATCAGAGAAACATCAAAAGTATTTGAAGCAGAAATATGTACTTTTCTCATTTTGAATCCCGTAAATCATCGTCTCAGACGCCCTTTGTGGAGGTCACCAACACATGTTTTCAACCAAGATGGCAAAGACATTGAAATACAGAGAGCTCTAGTATACTGGGAATTGGATGGGCTCAAAGGAGACACTATCAAATGTGAAAATCAATGTGAAAATATATAGAAAAAGGAAGGAGTGAGTCAATTGAAAGACAGAAAAACTAAATGGAAAAGCAAATTGAAGAGCCGCTGTTCTGCAGCTTCGGACGTTAGAGAAGGTGAACAGGACCAGAGGGAGCAGAAAAGCAGGGGGAGTGAAAAGGTAATGACTAGAAGAGAGGGGGGGGACTTTGAAAGAGAGCAGGTGAATTATTATTAGAATTTATTTCAACCATAATCACAAACAAACAAACATCCCGTTTTGTCGTTAACTTAACTCATTCACAAATCCATTTTCACCTTCAATGGCCACATTCAATTTCACGTGTTTACATCTGTTATATTTGCACGATTAGAGGAATTTGGCGGAAAACAAAAACTGCATTTAGAGCAGATGTCTGCACCCCCCCCCCCCCCGTTAAGTGCTTTTTATTGTTTCCTCATTGAACGTTCTGCAGTCATCAATATCAAGTCTGCACGACAGCCGCTGGTCTGCAATTTGTGCCTGTTTACAAATTATGTATGAGCTGTGATTGAAAAGCTTTGTGTAAGATCCTCATAAACGCCGCTGTGACAAAAGCTTCAGCCGTGATTTACAAACTGTCGCCAGATAGCGGGCGTGATGTGTGTAACACGACACGCTATCTGAAGGCCCGGCAGCCGCCACCGTGCCTGCACATAATAAAGCCTGTGCTGCCTGCCTGCCTGCAGCTCAGGAAAACAGAAGTCACGCTGAACACATCTGCTGAAGGTCATGCAGCGCCGCCACATGCAGACCGGGACGTCCACTGGACATCAACACACACACGCATTTATGTGACATGCTGATATTGACTTTATCAATTTTAGAAAACTCATCAATTTCATGTCGATCCAAAACCTGTTGGGGTTTACAGAACGTTCTCAAAACTACTACTGTACAGAATAAATATGCAACGTAAAACAAACGAATAGCAGAAGAAACTATTAAATTGAGACGTAGGGAAGTGTGTGTGTGTGTCTGTGTGTGTGTGTGTGTGTGTGTGTGTGTGTGTGTGTGTGTGTGTGTGTGTGTGTGTGGGGGGGGTTCCAGAGTCCAGGGAATTGGCCCAAAGTGTTTCAAGTGATTTAGTGGTTCAGATCGGAGTGTTTTCCTTGGAGTCTGCAGGGAGGAGTGCGGCTGGGGAGCTGGCTGAGCGTGACAGTCAGTGCGGAGCAGATGATGCTGCGGGAGACGGACAAAGTAACGAGTGAGGATACAAGCGGGCGGGGTGAAAAAAGAAAAAAAAGCTTTCCACGAGGAACTAGATTTTATAGTAAGGATTCCCCCGAAGCACAGAGACCAAGAGTTAAGACGACGTTCTGACCACTGACCTCTCTCGTGCACTAAATATGTCGGGAAAAGCTCAGACACACAAGGCTGCAGCTTCTGTAGAATGCATGTAAAAACGCTCCTTCTGTTTTTTTTTCCACGGAGGAAATAGACTGGGAGCATGTGTTGTATTTGTTTACACATGTTTTGTTACCTTAGACGTCTTTTCTGGGCACAGCGTCGCACAGCTTGAGCAGCGGCATCTCAGCAGCGTGAGAATCTGCGGTGATAGATGACGGAACATCACAGATTCCACTGGGAGCAGATGGGAGGAAACCGAAACACCCTGCTTGCTGGCAAATGGATGATGCAATCGCCTTCGCATTTTCTGCTCCATCAAACTGCAGAAGAGCATTTGAATAAGCCTGTTGGTGGTAGACGGATCACTCAGAGCTTAGTGCGTTTGTTCTTTGCGTTCTTTCGGATGGAAGGCAGGGGAGAACTCCTAAAAGGGTTCGACACATATGCAGATAGACGCACTTGATGATCGCACCCAACGTAAATATAAACCCTCCAGACAACGGAAGGAAATCAACACGCACCCACGAGCCAGGAAACCCGAATGAACACAAGGATAACACGCAAAGGACACATGAGAAGAGCCATGTTGCTGCGAGGCAGTAACACTGAGTCATCACAGTATTCTGATGCAACTATGTGAATGAGCAAATAGAAATGATTGGAATTGAAACATGAACAGTATAATTTTGTGTTGCTGCAATTAATGTCTTCTTTACCTTCGCCAAGGAGGTTTTGATGCCGTCTGTGTTCTCAAGCAATCACAGCGATCAGTGTTCAAAGGTGAATTTGTCGCATCTCCACTTCTTCCCACTTTCCAGAAATGCCGTCTTGCTCTGATAACTTCTCCAGACTGTGTACGGCAGTATTCATGCAGCACCACGACAAATCTAAACCGGAAAAATAAACATTTGAGGATACCTGAGGCATACAACACGACGTATAGTTTCAGTTTGGCTCCTGTCCAATCCACGAACATGTGGGAGGGAGGGTTCACGACCTTTACTACATCCATGGTCGGCCTCTTTGTGAAACGGTGGGATATTGAATGTGAACGAAATACGTTTTATAACCAAAGCTAAAGATTCGGAACATTATTTCTTTAACAGTCATTTGTGTCATTCAGTTTGAGATACATTTATTTTTCAGGATGTTTTCCCTCCCTCCATGGTTTCTCTCTCTCTCTCTCTCTCTCTCTCTCTCTCTCTCTCTCTCTCTCTCTCTCTCTCTCTCTCTCTCCCTCCCTCCTCTCTCTCCTTGTCGTTCGTTGGTCGCTCCTTCCTTTTACCTCAGTGCTCTGCAGACTGTCACCTCCCGGGGAGTGGGGGTGTGCGACACGCTCACATAAAAACCAGCACGTTACACAATTGAAACCCTCTGCGCCGGTGTACGTGTTCACACATGTTGCCTACATGTGGGCTGTGGGGCTAAAAGTCTTGACAGAGCCAAATATAAAAGGATACAGCTGATTGTAGCGCCACATGTGAGTGTGTAGGGGTTTGTGTTGATGTGTAGTCGTGTGTACGTCTGTGCTCTGCTGCCGTTCAGTGTGTGTTTATCTGCACTGCTCGCTTCACTTTACTCCTAAGCACCGTGCAGCCTATTTAACTGTGTATAGAGCACGAGTCATAATCCTCGTATCAAACAGGGTGTTTTCCATGAAACACTGTAAATACAGAGCTACACACACACACAGCTACACACGCAAACCCTCTGAGCTGACGAACACCGCCCTGCGCTGCACGGGCGAGCGACAGCTGCACGCCAGTCACTCATCCTGTCCACTCATGTGCAGTGCAGAGATGATGTCTTCATGATGAGGCCCAGTCTGCCGTCTTAATGATGCTCTGGTTTCCTGTGTGGCTGACCTCTCTCTCACCAGTTGACCTTCCAGTTACCTGGTTTCCTGGCGTCTTACTTCCTGTTGTCTGCCCCATTTCCTTCCTTCCCTCCTATTCACTCAGCCATTTGATTTCCCTCCTTACTTCTTCTCTTGCTTCCTAACAAACCTGTAACTCCCACGACCTGTCCTCCCAGTCTCTTAACTGTCTTGCCTTCCATTCTTCCTTCCTTCCTTCCTTCCTATGTATAGTCTCCTGCATCCTTTCCATCCTGCTGTTCCCTCTCTTCCTTCCTCACACTGAATGTCGGTCAACATATACGTAGCACTGCGAGTTCAGAATCAAACACTGTTACTTTATCTGCCAAGAACTGTCTCTTAAAACAACAGGTGTGAAAGGTGCTGTGGTTTCTCTGTGTGTCTCTGTGTCTGCCAGTATCTGTGTGTGTGTGTGTGTGTGTGTGTGTGTGTGTGTGTGTGTGTGTGTGTGTGTGTGTGTGTGTGTGTGTGTGTGTGTGTGTGTGTGTGTGTGTCCTGGTGGGGCACTGGCATATCTGATAATTACTGACCTGGCAATCAAACCCTCCATCAAGTCCAAAGTATTCACTACATCCACAGTGAAGAATCAACTTCTGGTCCAAATGTTAGAAATAACTTTGTAGAGGACGAAATAAATAAAAGAAGAATCTTGACAACAAACAGATAAATAAGAATTTAAAAGACAAGAAAGAATAATATCACATGAAAAAAGTTATAGAAAAGTTTACCACCTATTTATAATCATTTCCCTTCGGACCCCTCTCGGCCTCTTTTTGGTTGTTTTAGCCTCCTCTCTCTCTCTCCTCTCTCTCTCTCTCTCTCTCTCTCTCTCTCTCTCTCTCCCTCTCTCTCTCTCTCTCCTCTCTCTCTCTCCTCTCTCTCTCTCTCTCTCTCTCTCTCTCTCTCTCTCTCTCTCTCTTCTCTCTCTCTCTCTCTCTCTCTCTCTCTCCTCTCTCTCTCTCTCTCTCTCTCTCTCTCTCTCTCTCTCTCTCTCTCTCTCTCTCTCTCTCTCTCTCTCTCTCTCTCTCTCTCGTCTCTGGGGTGTAGTTGTCTACCTTCTTTTCCCACCGCAGACTTGTGCCGCTTCTCTCTGCTTCTCCTACTGTACATGCAGTATGCTCTACTCTCCCGTGTAATTCTAGCGATGAGTTATTTTGCCCCAGGCCCTTCATAACTCACGAGGTATCCGTCATACCACCCCCACGCACCCAACCCTCTCTTCCCATCCATCATCTCATACCCCTGCCCTCTCTCTCTCTCTCTCTCTCTCTCTCTCTCTCTCTCTCTCTCTCTCTCTCTCTCTCTCTCTCTCTCTCTCTCTCTCTCCTCGTCAGCATGTGTCTGTCTCTCGCTCTTTTCCCTCTCGCATCCACACAAATCTCACATCCTCAGTCATTTCATCCTTCTTGCTTCTGCTGCTCCTATAATCTTTACTTCACCACCATCCCCTTGTGATCCTTTAACCCCCTCCCCAAACCCTCTGACCTTCCCAAACCTCCCAGTCTGACCTCTGACCTCCCATTGTTTGTGTTTGTTTGCCCGTCTGTTGATATTCAGCTGCAGGTGATTCATTAGTCTCAAGGCTGAGGCTGTGAGGTGTGAGCGGCAAAAGCCATGGATGTCGCTCTTTTGTGTGTGTGTGTGTGTGTGTGTGTGTGTGTGTGTGTGTGTGTGTGTGTGTGTGTGTGTGTGTGTGTGTGTGTGTGTGTGTGTGTGTGTGTGTGTGTGTGTGTGCTTTGGACTGAAACAAGCCATTAGGAGCACTGATGGGGACGGTGACTCATAGATGTGATGAGTTGTCATTTGTCATGTCCTGCTCGGTGGGTTCACACACTGAAACGCTGGTATTTCAAAATGCAGAAGGAAGGAATCAGTACTTTCATTTCTATCACTGATGTTATCAACAATCGTTGGATAGACGAAAAAATAATCTTAATGACTTTTCATATTTTTAGATTATCCAGAAGATTGATTGATTGAAGGTCTTTTTATACTGTTGAACATGAGCACTTTATACTCATTATATTAAGTGCTGTTAAGTTCTGTTGAATATAAAAGTAATACATGTAAACTAAGGTAACAATCGTGTAACAAGAAGCATTTGTTAATAATCTCACACTTCAGTGTCATTAACCTGAAACTATTTTTCATATAGCAGCAGGTGTCTCATTGTAGGATTTGTTAGCAGCAGCTAAACAAACAGGCACAAACTATTCCCACACAAGACACAAGCGAAAGTTCACTTTCTACGTCAGTGTCAGGAATACAGTTTAACTGCTCAAAATTCATTTGCAGAAACAATTTCAAATGCTGGAGCAGCAATTTGTTTTCAACGCACTGGTTTTCTGAATCCTGCCGCACACTTAATCTTTCATGGTTTATTTGTTTTTTCATTTTGGTTTCAGGCCTCGACACAAACACTATTTTTTTGAGAAAATAGGAATTAGATATCAGAAGAAGAACATTTTCAAAAGGCAGTGGAGTCTTTTCTTTCTGTTCATTCCAGGAGAAATGCAAATATATCGTGTCATGTTATTTACACGTCTGATTATTGTTGCTCATTCTTGCGGAAAACCGATGAAATTGTTAGTCGTGTGTTAAATGTGTGTAATGACCCAAAACAGGAGCTAAATTATAGAAATAAACTCTAATTTATATGGAATACATTAGTTCCACATTAAAATTATTAACAATGAGTAGATGATTAATTTTAATCCAGATGCTGGTCATTGTCATTCTGTAAAATATTGTCACTCTCCCATTTTGATCCCTTCTGTTGGACACCTGCACACAAATGGCTGAGAGTTGTGTGTTTGTTTGTGTATTTCTGTGATTGTTATTTCAGCACAAGTACAGTATAAGTACTTTGTAGTATTTTGGAAAATGAAATTGACAGATTCTTTATTTGAAACTTTCTGTTGAGTTCAGGATATATAAAAGTCAATTGTCACCTGTTTTGTCCATTTTCACACACAAATGTGCAAAAACTGATTTTGCGCTGCATCACTCTGACATTAGGCCTGAAAGTGTTGCTATAGTAACTGTAGAGTGTCAATGGAATCAGCTGCAAAGCAAATTTTGTTACAGACAAAGAAAGAGACATAACTTAATGCGTCAGACTTTTTTTCGTGTCTAACGTTTGCTTTTAGCTCCAGCTTAAACAACAGCTTAATGATATTAATATTGAGGCCATGGCCTGATGAGTAATGTTAGGGCACCATTTAGTAATTAGAGAGCACAGATAATTACACCGAGAGAACAAACTAAGTAATCTGAAGAAAGAAATGATTCATTTGAAGGAACAAAGTAGTCGTTTTCCTCCCCTGAGACTAATCAGGCTCGTTACCAAATACACACATTACTTCTCCGAACATTTTGTTCCTCGAAGTCACAACCATGTGCTCATTAAACCAAACAAATACGCTCTTTAAACAAATTAGATGTGCAGCGGGTCAACTTTCTTTTTTTGCTAATGATTCAAGGTTTTATAGAAAAACGCAGATGGAAAAACAAACTCCACAAGTTGGAGTCTCAACACGCAGCCCACCTCCTCGTTCTCCCACACAGGGAACGTGACAAATCGCTCCCACTAACTAGGTTGTGCATATCTACGCTCCACCTCACGGCGTCCCTGTATCTGCGGATCCTTTAACCCAGGAAGTGAATGGGTGATATATGGACGCAGCTTCTTCTGTCCCTCAGCACTACAGACAGACAGTGTGACTATAGACACATTGTGTAAAGTACTAGTCTGCGGAGAACTACAGCTGCTTCACAGTCTATTTTTTATCAGCCATAGATTCCTAGTGGTCTGGTACTGTCACACCCTCACAGACTAATGGAGGACACACTGGGAACCACACTGATAATACTTCTCACACGAGGCACAAGTAAATGCAAACCTACTAACACAGATAAATACAAATGTACACCTGAATTCACAGCCGAAATACAGTAAAACATTCAGAAGTATTCAGGCGAGTTTGTTTTCATTCTTACACACGGATACAAAATAGGATTTTATCACCTGAGCTCATTTTAAGAGACGCGTCGTCAGTTTTTCTTCACTGAAGCTGAGAAAACACTGAGTCTGAATGATAGCCACTATCACAAAGTGTCCCACATTTAGTTCTGAATGATCCTGCATCATTTCATCCTTTTGTCAGAAGCATAAAAGCAATGAGATGTGAAGCAGTGGGAACCTTTTCTCATTAACCTCACAGGACGATGAATGATCATTCAGAGGGTCACTTCGTCCAAATTACTTGTAATAGAAACATTTTCTCACTCTCCCTTTTATTATCTAGCTTTTTTTTATTGACCTGGAAGAAATGCATCTCTTAGATTTCTGCCTCTACACTTGTAAAATGAGTCAAAGATTTTTATGACACAGCTTTGCCATTTCAACAAAAGAACAAAAAGGCAGGACAACATTCTACCAAAGATATAGTCACCATTTTTATATTCTTTTATAATAATATAGTAATATAAACATTGCTTTTGGCGAAGGGCTCTTTTTGTTCAAATGTTTGAATGTAATTCTTAAATACTGTGACTATACTGAACGAATTTCCATTCTCTTCATTCTACTTTGGCAAATATTAGACAGAGTTAAACATAAACCATATGCAGACAGGACCAACTCTTAATTTCAGAAAGTAAGCAGTAGTCAGAATCCGAGCTGAGCAGTATCACTGTTTGGTTTCCGCACAAGGATTCAATCAATTGATATGATTCACAGCAAACAGAAGTTTTATCAAACACAAAGTACGACGCACAAAGTGCAGAAGAAGGATGAAATCATAATGGTTTGGTTCCTGTGGTATTGACTCACACAGACCTCATCGTGTATCGTTCTGTTTTTCAAGCTCACTGATGTCATCCATCTTTATTACAACCTCCCAGGTTGTAGGGGAAACGCGCGCTGCACTTACACACACTTATTATACACGTTGTTACGTTTCGTGATGGTTATGATATTTTCATGAAGCTCCTGCTCAAATAGCTGGAGGTTACACTGATTCATCAAATTGCAAATGGACATGATTCATAACAAAAACAGACGAACTGACATATATGTGACAATATTGGCTCCATTGGTGTATAACTTGACAAACCCTATACGCATTTGATTACAGTTACTACGGTGACCTCGGCTCTGGCACTGCCCTCCACCCAACCGACCGAATGACTTCATCTCATGAGCCCCGAGCTGTGAACTCGGTGGGTTCGCTGCACACGTCAAACTCCCAACAGCAACAAAACCTATTGATTTTTGACGACCCCTGTGAACCTCATCTCTTGAGGTGACATCGAACAAGACCTCACCCAGCCTCGTGTTCCGTTTCCCACCAGGCGTACCGCTCTCTGTGAAACAAATCTCCATCCTGGTTCATCTTAGTCCTCTGGCCCAAGTTATCACTGAACTCTACAGTCAGGCTCTAATGAACTTTATCTGATTTGATCCCCAGATCGGTCTTCGTATAGAAGATCATAGACTGAATATAAAGATGACGTTTCATTCCATTTTTATAGCATCAAATAACTGCGTCAAACCAAATTTGAACATACATCAGTGTCAATTCATTTTACTTGTTCTTTGCCTTTTTATTTTGGCCCATGTCCCATCCGCTAATACGGAGGAGGCAAGGTTTATGCCCTATTCCTGTTCTGGGGTGATCCAGATGGTTTGACACTCACTTTTTTAGGAGCTGTCTCGTCGTCCATCTTTATAAACGCGGTGCTGATACTGTCTTTATCGAGCAGATCAGGAATCAGTCAGGAAGACACGACCAAATTAATGACAAGTTTCTTCTGGCAGCTGCAGTACGTTCCTCATTCAATCAGGTTGAGCCCCTGACTCAGTTTTAGTGCCACCACAGCAATCCCTGGCCTCCTGTTACCTCACTTAAAAATAATTGCAGTTGCAGCGAGGTACTGTAGAGAGGAATTATGGGGGAATAGACGGCGCAGGGATGGGATCTGTACTTGGCACTGACAGATACTCAGAGAGAAGTTGTTGGTCTGTGTACTGGGAGGGAAAAAGCTACAAGTCCCATGTACCTTTGGAGTAATGTAGATTTCTTTATTTACTGCATCAAAGTTCTGAAAGCCTATTTATACCCAAACTATCGCGTACACCCACTGATCTTCAAAGCATCCAAGAAATACTTCTGCTTTATAGACCTTTCTTTAAAGTGCTGCTCTCTGTGAAACGTAAAAAACGAATCTTTTCCATTTTTTGAACAGGCATAAAACATACACACACACACACACACACACACACACACACACACACACACACACACACACACACACACACACACACACACACACACACACACACACACACACACACACACACACACACACACACACACACACACACACACGAGGCCAAACCAGTGCAGCTGAAAAGTTGAACAGGGAGATGAATAATTCAAGCAGTCCCCCGTGCACCACACTTCTCAGTTATTGTGCAAGTCCCAACTGTTTGCCCCCCTGCTACACGGCGAGCAGATTGGTGGTCATGTCAGCTCCCTGCTGTGTTTACCATGTAACCTGACCCCCTTTTGACAAGACCTCTATTTCTCTCTTATCTTCACCTCTTTATTTATTTACCTCACTCCTTCCATCTATCCATCAATTCAGTCGTCTCTTTTCATGGATAGACATACAACATCTGACCGGGGGAATCTTTTAATCGTGTAAGTCGTAAAGATAGCAAAGTTGTCTGCATAAGAACTAATTTGAGGCTCAGAATCTCCAACTGTATTGTTAGGAATTCAGTTGTTTCTTCCTGCGGGCTGTAACTTCAGCTGGATGAAAACACCCAGAGTCTGTTTGTGACTGTATATGGGACACGGGGAGGAATGTGTGTCTCCAGCAGCAACGCCAGTTTGTTTTGGGACAAACAGAAGCAGCGTCGTAGTATTTAATGTGAACAGTGACAGTCGCCATGGCTGTACGAGGGAAATAGTGAGAAAACAACACTCCGGAGAAGACGAGCGGCGATGTCGAATCTCTGGGAAAGAAAACAACAGTCAAACAAAACTTGCTTGTTTTTGATTTTCTTCTTTTGATGATGATGAAATTAATAACTTACAAGGTTGGCTGATATTAACCTTTCCCTGACATAATGTTACGTGTTTATATTTGCCGATATGAAAACATTTAATTTACAGAATAAAATTTGCAGTAAAGATGTATTTATGTTTATCTTTTTATATATCGGCTGATAGGTCTGTATGAGAAATTTGTTTCTCCCTAATGTCGAGATCAGCTGCCCCCCAAAAATCCATATTAGTTGGGATCTACAGGTAAAATGCAAATTTGATTTGAGTTGCAACAAGGAATTGGGATGTTTTGTGGTGTGTGTGTGTGTGTGTGTGTGTGTGTGTGTGTGTGTTTCTGTGTGTGTGCGCAGTCCAATTATATGCAGCAAAGTGTTGACAGCAGTTTTACAGAGGCTCAGGGTCACAGATCACATCTAGGACACAGATGTGAGGCACAGGAGGTTAAGTAGGGAGCGGGTGGGTGGTGACAGGTGTGGGCAGTGGGTCAGGGAGGAACGCTGGTTTGTAGATCGGAGGTTGAACACACAGTAAATTAAATGAGCATAGAGTTTTCCTTCATCAATAACTCAATTTCTTGTCACTCAAGGTCAAAATTATACAAGATATCTGGTCTGTAATTGATTTACTCTGAGGTGACGTATGGAAATCTCCAGTAATAGGCCACAACTACTATTGTGAATAGAGTTGTTCCGTACAGAATGACTAATGCCACGGTGTAGTCATGAATCAGAGCTATAAGTCTATGTAAGACAACTATAGAATGCTAGTGCTAATAAATATGCTAATGAATGTGCCTTGACTGCGTTAGTGAGTGGGGATACGATCCGGTTAAGATGAATTTGTACGTGTAGGTGTGTGTTTGTGGGGGTAAAATCGAGGATGAGTGTGAAGAGTCTTCAAAGGACGTCTGTGAAATAGAAAAAGATGGAATGTGAAAAGGACAGTAAGGAATGGAGAGCCTGTCTGAAGCATAAAGAATGAGTAAGAGGGCTTGGAAAGACCAACTATTGATTTGTATTCATGTTTTCCGTGCTTTTAAAAGAGGAACCACTTCACCTCAGCTGCACGGCGCCCGTCGAACATGAGATAGTGATGAGTGCAACAGTCTGCGAAGGTATGTGACCCTCTGTGTGGCTGGCCACTGGAATTCTAAAGGTGCCTCGGGTATTTAGTCCGACCAGAAGAGGTGGTCTTGGTCTGGATCAAAACTATAGTTGGGTTTGTTTTCCAGTGTTTGGATAGTTTGGACTTTCGGAGCCATTGCAGGAAGTTGAGACGGCAGAAAAGAATTAAAGAAGCGAAACTGGAAGATAATTAAAAAACGAGCTTTGGTTCCTGAAACTAAACAATAAAAACTGGGTTCTCTCCTGTGGAATTTTCCAGAAAGGAAACAAATGAAATATATTAACGGAGAATGTTAATTTGAACATTTTGCGTACAGCAGCTTGCAGGCGTGTTCATTAGGAGTTTCATTAAGTGCTTGCAGGAGGATCTGGGTGGTTGCGTGGAACACTGACTTCAGAGCAGCAGGTCGTTTGGTTTGACTTGACAGTCGTGGGATGAAACATCGTCTGATTAAATCCATTTCTGGTTTGGAGTCATGATATTCATATCAATATTTCTACTTCTACATGTGATGTACACATAAGTACCCCTCAGGTTGTCATACATATATTTTAAACACAAAAACATGTCCCATAACCATTCTGTATCCTCCAGATATTCATGATTAGTTTATTGCACCTGCATAAGTTGTACTAATGCAAGACAGCTGCAGCTGAACACGGTTTCAAAGAGACGTTTGATTTAAACTCACTATTTAAGTCAAAGGACTCCTGGTAGAATTCACAGATACATTTCACATTGCAAAATGAAACCTGCACACATCTCTCGGCCGATGATCAACTACATTATCTTTTTTTTATTTGCAAATTATGCAGTCATGCTTCCGGAGCAGCTCTCCAGTGAGATCTAATTATTAAAAGGAATATTTCCCCCCTTTCCTCCTCTCCGTACAGTGGCAGTAAATAACACCGGCCTCGCAAATTAATTCCCCTTCAACCCTTGTTGGCCTTCTTTATTGTCTCCACCAGGTTTATGGGATAACTCTCCTATCAATTAAAGGCTAATTCTGTTAGCTGTCACATGTGGAGCACAGGGGTATTTCCTCAGCTTATGAAAATGTCAGCTCACTTTACCGAGGTACGATCTCTAGTGCGACCTACACATTGTGGCTACTCTGAAGGAGAGGATAACATGTGAGGAAGGGCATTTGTAAACAAGGTCATATACGGATACTTGTACAGTCCGTCACAGTAAAACGGGGCGTGAAGGAGCTGAGACATCAGTATTGTAACTTCTCCAAGAGACAGAAGAAAATAACCTCCAGCCAGCCTGGGGACCCCAGAAGTCCAATCAGTTCACTTCCCCTGACCTCCAGGGCCCTGAACACTGCCCTGAGGGGGGGTCCCAGTGGCCCCAGTGGCCCCAGTGGTCCCAGGTTCACTGCATGTCAACGCTTAAGGCTTACTAATTAATATTGAATGTGTAGTGCTATATATATTATGCAGGTCCATCTTGTAGGAGCTCCGTGCTACAATCTGCATGGCAGATATTAATTATAAAACTCAAATGGTGCATTTTCTTAAATACAGTTAAATGAAGTTTCGCTGCAGCAGAGGAGTGTCGGCTTGTTGCTGATTCTCCGGGCTTAGCCTACAGTGCTGTTTACCATGTGTAGCCTGCTGTGTGCACTGTGCTTAACAGAGCTATGGAAGTTAATTAGTGAATACAGGGGATGATAATGCGTCCAGATATTCATGTTAGTACAGATATTGCGCTCTGAGCAAAGTTATTATGTTATGCATTGTGATATTGAAGCCTGTGACCTTGTTGCATGCATAGAGGCTGGAGGAAACCTGCCAAGGTTCTTCCAGTCGCCCTCATCTTTAAATGTATAAACTTAATTTAGTTTCATTTCTCCCATTGTGAGCACAACCACCCTTTTTTTCAAGTTCCAATACAACCCACTTTAACTAAACAGAATAGAGACATGAAAACAGTTATTTTTCTGATATAAACAGATAAGGAAAGTTGCTTTGCGCCTTTAGCACAGTTTACAGAGGACGGCGTGTTGGGGGGGACCATGTTGATTCTCAGACGTCAATATGGGGAACGACAACATTGTTCCCACCCACATTAATCACATGTGGCTTATAGAGTCCTTCCAATAAGCAGAATCCTCCACACCTCCAGAGTTGGCTTACCTGCACACATGCTTGCAGGCACAGGCATATATGAGCACAGTATAATCACTAAGCACACACGCCCTCAGCACGACAGTCAAGTATTCTGCTTTGAGCTAATTGCTGAAGCCCTGATTGGTAGATCTGACTCCGCAAATATCACAAGCCCAGAGGCCAGAGCACGTGTCTCTCATCTGAGGTGGAAACAGCACAGGGGGGTTTATGTCGGGACCATTTGTTCCACAGCTCCTGTAGCCATACAACTACGTGGTCCTGGGCAGTGTGTCTTCTGTTCGGGTGTGTGGAAGGACGGAGAGGTGAGCTGATCCCGGTTCATGGACAGAAGCCAGCTGGCTCGACTCTGAAATCCAGAACAGAGACGTACTGGAGTTTGTTTGCAGAAGAGAGACGACCCACAGATACGTTCACCTGCAGCCATCAGTCGCGACACAAATAGTATCGCCGGGTGTAAGAAATTGTTCATAAATAAGTTCACAAATCATAAATTGCTTTGATTAGTAAATACCTCAGCCAAGGAGGAGGTTATGTTTTCACCCCGGTTTGTTGGGAGGTTGTTTTTTTTGTCAGCAGTGTTACGGACGGGACCAGGAGGAACGAAGCAATCATTTCATAACTTAAATATTGTGAGATATACTGTTATTTGACATTTTCACAGATTTCCGTGCAAATAATTTAAAGGCTTGATATCTTGAGTTTGTGCAAAAAATCCAGATCTTGTGGATTTAAATCGTGGTTTCTCAGGATAAGAAGGTTTTCTCGGTAACAAATGCTAGAAAAACCTGTAACTACCAACAATTTGCAGATACGTGAGATACATTAATGTTAGCTTTGGGGTTTGCATGAATTTAGGAGTTCATAAATGAGGAATGTGGTCTTCTGAGCCTCAGTCTTGTTACGACATTGAATTATTTCTGTGTATTTTGAAGTTTATTGCTGTATAAGAACTGTTGAAGTTCCTTTCAGCAGTTACAATGAAAAGCTTTGGGTGAGATGTTGAATTCCCTGTCGCTTCGTTGGAATTCTTCAGTGCTTAATCCATATTGGACTTTTGTTGCTCCCTTTAACATGTCGTTTAGTCTTACTTGTTTCTGAAGAGCACTGTGTAGCAGTTCAAATTCCCCAGAATGATGTGCTTCCCCTGTTGTAGCCTTTATCTTTCCTTTTACAGTTGATTACAGCAGTGCTGACCTGCAACAGACAGACAGTAACTGTTTGGGGTCAAGAGGTGGCAGCTGACAGACCCCCGACTGAGCTGGCTTTAAAAACAAGAGGCTCAGTTGTGGAGTAAGGAAAGAGACCCAGAGTACAGACACACACACACACAGATGGAAAAACCCGACAGACATCATTTCCTTCTTTCATCTCTCTATCCATTTTCTATCCTTTGAGGGTCGTGGGCGCAGCTGGAGCCAATCCCAGCTGACACTGGGTTAGAAGCTTCCTGGACTGTAGGGGCAGCCGGAGCACCAGGTTGATTTCCACGGCAACAAGCCGCCTTCTTCCTTCCTTGAGCTCCGTCTGCCCCGTAGCATCGTTATAACTTTAAAGATGTCTGTTCTTAAGCGTCTTGTTCGTGTCACATGGCAAATCAGGTGTGGGACATGAACAGAGACTTCATCCACTGCTCGAATGGGACTCATGGGCAGTTGCATTGATGGATCAGTGGACATGCAGACTGATGTTTAATGATATCTTGTGATTTCCATTTAAAAGTGATGTGAAATGAATGTTTTGAACACATGAGCCCTGCAGTGACATGACTAAAAATAATGCATTAACTCAAAATATCTGACAATCTCTCTCAATGGCTCATTTATCAGTGAAAATAGACTTTAATTAGGTTGAAAATAGCCAAATCACTTTTTAGATTTCGAATGGGACTCGAGTTGTGCGTTTTGTAAACACGTAATGATTTCCTGAGGGCAGGAGAAATGGGTCTGACTACTTTTGTATCGCACTACAACCTTCCCGAGGTTCAGATAAGTAATGGTTTCACATTGCAAATTTCAACTAGAATGATAATTCACCGTCGGGGAAAATACCAAACCCGTACGTATTCACTCTGCAGGGAGAGCAAATCAATTTAGACCCAAATAAATCAAGTTCCATTAATGATGTGTTTAAGCTCATTGCCCTGACTGTTAAATATAGTTTAAAATAAGAACGTTGTAGTCAGAACTCCAGATAGCTCCTCTGCTTTCTGTTTGGTCTAATATTAACAGAAATGAACTCCAGTAGACTCAAACTAAACCCTCGACTCTCACTGCTTCTCCTTCACTCTGCTCCCTCTCCAGTGCTTTAGAAATCCATTGCTGAACCGAGCCCGGTGCCGTTCGGTGTGAACGTGTGTGAACGGAGGAACGAGCGCTCGTCTGTCAGTGTTTGTTTCTCTGTGGGAAAGTCGATGAGGCTCGTGTTGTTAGCTGAAGGAAACGTCGATGGGCTCTACCGGGCCCCGGCTCAGGCCTTTTGGTCTGAGTTAGCCAACATCGTTAAGAGCCTCGGATGTTTGCTTTTTGGAGGCCGGGTCCGTGTGAGGCTGTGTTTCAGTCCTGTTTTAACGTGTTTGGTCTCATCTGATGGGATTGTATGAGTTTGTGTACAGTTCTATGTGTGTGTCTGTGTGTGTGTCTACTCTTAGTTAACCTATGAGGCCGTTGAGCCCTCAGCGCCGTCTGGAATTCACTAATGGTCCGTTCCTTTGCATTTTTTGTATTAAAATAATAATGAATATGAATAATAATGAATAAATATATGGCACTTTTATTAAGAAAGTTACAAAGTAAGAAAAAGGGGAAATTAACAAAAACAGCAATTAAAACAAGAGGAAATCGTAAAGCAAAGGGAATAAAATGAAGTTACACAAGAAAATCAATCCACTGATGATTTGAACACCGAGGGGGGTTGATACGTTCCTGATGTAGTCTGCAGTCATCTGATGCATTAAAAGTCATAAGTAGAACTTTATGATCAACGCAGAAGTTAACAGGCAACCTGTGGAGGTTGGCAAGCACAGGGATGACGAGCACTCACATGCACACATTCACTATGAATGTGGTGATGTCACACGTTGCAAAACTGCATGGTTCTGCTTCTTTGCTTTGTTTTCACTGTGTGTGGTAGAAGTTGAGAAGAGCGGCTGTAGCCATTCGACTCGTATAAGCCAATTAGCAAATTAGCCAATCAAGTCATGCAAGAAGTTGATACATCGCACCCATTTATTCACAGTTGTAATTGTAGTGTTTCGTGGTGAGCATCTCTTTTCAGAACCAAACGGAGATGCTGCTGCTGCAGTGCTGAGTGACTGTGAGATTTCATGCTGGGAAAACTGAGCCTGCAACTGCAAGTCCAGTTGTAACAATTCGCCTTGTTTAGGAAAAAGGGGAAAGTTACTACGCTATTTTAAAAGGAGCACGGGCAGACCTGTCACGCTGTGTACGGGCGCCGCCGCCTGACCAATTTACAATAAACGAATAATATTCTATAAGGCCGATAACCTTGTCATCGGCCCCACCACATATGAAATAATATATATATAAACGAAATAAACCCAGATATGTTGCATACAATTGTCTGTATTGACACAAAACCCAATCATACACACGTACCCCCTGGACGTGTGCCCGCAAACAAAGACGAAAACGTGAACATAACCACACAATTTACACAAATCCCATACATCAATATTTCCCCAACCCCAAGTTCATACAGTCCCCGAATCCCCAGACAACGTCCCAAAGCAAACATGTATGCAGGTGTGGCGTGGAGAGATGCCGCAAACAATACCAAAAATGGGTCCACGCTATCCTCACCACCTCTGAGCGCCCAGAAAAATAGTTCAGTCCTCGCGGTAATCCTTGAAAGTGTCACCCAGGCAAATAATCCCGTTTCTTTGGAAGTAATCCCATGTAGGTCTTCAGGACCGCAGTCGACTCGACCGTGGCTGGTCCTCTGCCGGCCCGCATACACAAAAACAACCCCCCTGCCGAGCCGTCACTTCCCCTCATTTATCACATTTGGATGTTAAAGAAACAAATA
Source organism: Hippoglossus stenolepis (assembly GCF_022539355.2). Taxonomy (NCBI): domain Eukaryota; kingdom Metazoa; phylum Chordata; class Actinopteri; order Pleuronectiformes; family Pleuronectidae; genus Hippoglossus; species Hippoglossus stenolepis. The sequence continues at coordinate 26,801,520 of NC_061484.1, forward strand.
CATACACAATAACACATTCAATAAACAAATACATACGGAGATCCCTTCCCTTATCCTTATACTTTAAGGCCTCTGACAGTTTGGCTATGTACAGAACTTATAAAACATGTAGGTAAGAAGGCGCAGATTTATCTGTCCTCCCTAACACATTTCCTGTACATAAAGTGAACTTAGGTGACCTTTACACAGTTTTCCGCAGCGCTTGATGCAGCATGTGATTGTTTATCAGAGATAACCAGGAGAACTCTGTAACACGAGGGGGATTCAGCTTTAATTCACTTGTTTCTACAGCAGCTCTTGTTGAATAACCAGAAGAATCCACTGATAAAAGGTCCTTTGTTTGGTCGTGGGTTGGGAAGTGGGAAGCGGCCTGTTGATACAGTGAAGCCTTGTTACAGATCAGTGGTTATTTTAGTGCCGATCAGCATTTGCACGTCTTTGCAAATTGGGCATCAGATGCTGACGGAGCATCTCATGAAAAATCGCTGCGTTCAAAGCAGCCACTTTACTGCAGGACCTTTGAAACAGTTCGAGTCGCAGCATTGATCGTTCTGCCGAGGAGTGAGTCGGTGGCTGAGACATGCAAATACACAGACAGCCCCCCCCCCCCCATGACACAAACACTCCTGCACACAGGGAATTCAGCAGCCCTGCTTCAGACCTCATGTTTATTCACTGTGGTGAAATATTGGATATATTTATGAAATATAAACAGACTAAGCAAATTAATTAAATCCTGCTGAGCGCTGCGAGTGTGTGTGTTTTTGTGTGTGTTTGTGTGTGTTTGTGTAGTCTATATTACATAAGCCTACTGTACCCCCTCTGCATTAGTCTGATTGGTGCACAAAATACAATAAATCAAAAATATCTGAAGTTAAACAGACTCTCTCTCTCTCTCCCTCTCCCTCTCCCTCTCTCTCTCTCTCCTCTCTCTCTCTCTCTCTCTCCCTCTCCTCTCCTCTCTCTCTCTCTCTCTCTCTCTCCCCTCTCTCTCCTCTCTCTCTCCTCTCTCTCTCTCTCTCTCTCTCTCTCTCTCTCTCTCTCCCTCTCCCTCTCTCTCTCTCTCTCTCTCTCTCTCTCTCTCTCTCTCTCTCTCTCTCTCTCTCTCCCTCCCTCCCTGTGTACATTTCAAAAGCCCCTCCCTCCTTCTTCTGCTGTGGCAGGTCACCAGATTCATCGTGACCCTAAAGCTTTGTGCGAGTCTGTGATGTACGAGCCGGCTGCTGACATGGGATCAGTAAAAGGCTGATCCGTGTCTGACAGGTGTCGTTAATCACACGTGCACACGCCACTCAGACTTAACAACACCACCGAGGAGACGGCAGGGAGCTTTTATTGCCTTTTAGCTGAGTATACTGACATCTAAGCCATGAAATTAGCTTTATTGTCCAGAGCACAGTGGAAAAGTGGCTGTGTGGTTTCCCTTCGTGCTGTTACCATCGCTGGAGGATGTATTTAGATCCTTAACTGAGCAGTAGCTTCCTTTCAGAGTAGGTCCAGGACATTATTTTTCACTTTCATGACCGGATGACAAGATAGGCCCAAGATGTGCTCACCAAGCGCCATTCTACTTGAATCTTATCACTGTCTTTACAGCTAATCAATTGATTGTTTGAATTTACAGTAAATTAAAGCTGTGAATCCTCACCTTTAAGAAGCTGAAACCATAAAATGTTTAATATCTGTGCAGGATAAATGGGTAAAATAATATTTAAAATACTTGTTGAATAATCTGTCTCTTTCAGCAGAATAATCATTTAATCATCTATTAATTTTAGCTGTAGTAATTGTATAACCTGTTGCGTAGTTTCAGTCTAAACTGGCAACAGGTTAAAGGTGGTGGGATGTATTCTTCTGACAGCCTTTCTAGTTATGATTTTAAACAGCTTCCTGAACAATGATTTGTTCCACATGAAAACTATAAAAATGTTGTCTCACCTTTGCCACAGCGAGAAATAATCTTAACTGTTGTTGGGCCATGGTTTTGTGTGAAACCACACTTCGGCCTACATGTGCCATCAAAGCCTGAAGCCGCATGTTCCCCCAGGACTCAGTCTCCCAGGGGCCATCAACGTCACACAGAGGTGTGAAAACCTCCCCAGGGACACAGGTTTCAACTCCCATTGGTCACTCTGGACCCCATGACCTGTGAGGTCACCGGGCCAATATAGGCCTGTTATCCAACTCTTCTGTCTCTTTCTACACTCCCTCCAGGGAGAGAAGGCTGTCAAGCCTCTTCCTGCCTCTTCCTACAATCCTTCCACAGGAGAGAAGGCTGTGGAGCCTCTTCTCCAGCTCACATCTTCTCTTCCCATCCAACTCTTCGAGAGGAGCACAAAGGTGCAGCTTCCAGCTCATCTCACCAAGGAAACCTCCTCGCACTCCAAGCTCTACCAACATCCTAGCAGCGACGCGATGTCCTGCTTGAAAACTTCAACCAGCAACTGAGCTACCCAGCTCAACAGAAACCAGCAAGACGACACAAAACTGCGAACTGCACAGCAACTTCCTTTTCCCCCTTTCTACGGACGGGTAACACAACTGGGCTTAATAATTATACTAGGCTAAGCAAGACTGTTTATTCGATTCTGTGTGAGGTTTATAAGTTTGATTTGTGGTGTTGTGATATTTTGGGTACAAGTTATTGAGAAAGTAATGTTAGTCTGTTATGCTCTTCACAGTTTTTCGTTGCATCCAATCTTTCTCTAATTTGGCACACACACAGACACATGCATAACTCTTCACCTCATTATCTCTACAGGTCGTAAACATTCCAATAGGTGGGGGAAGGGTGTTATCTCTTTGGCCAGCCGCCATTTTGGAAGCACACAGACACACACACACATGTATACACACATACCTATCTTTGTTTAGCAATTAGACCGTTAGTAATTTGTGTTTTTATACTTTATTATATTCATAATAAATGTTTTTCTTTCACAAATGTTTTTTTCATTAATGTTGCATAAGTGAATTTTGCCAACCTCTACACTGTCAAGAACTCCATATCCTTCAACTTAGCTAACTATCTATATGGTAATTTTGGTTATAGTTATTAATTTAATTGTTAATCAGAGTTCCAAATTTGTAGTTAGAACCTTTATGAGACTTTATTCAATATATTGGCTATCTTTTCCTTCCTTTGAAGGGTGGTGCCCCGAGGTAACTTTAATCAATTAAAGTTATTATTTAATATTAATAATAAAATATTAATATTTAATATTTTATTTTGATAACCAAATTTATTGAATGCCGAAAGGCACACCATTTTATGGTATCACGTTTAATGCATTATGGCACAACACTGTTTACATCCACTGTCTGTTGGATGTGTATTATTCCACAGTGTGATTCAGGAGCACGAGTCATTAGTTCAGACGTAACAAGGAAGCAGCCGTGCATGTTGACTCAGATGTTCCTCAGAATGAAGACGTTCAGGTCACTGACGGTGGCAGTAACGTTGACATGTTTGTTTTTCTCTCCCTCAGTTTAATTTAATAATGAAACAGCCTTTGACTTTTTTGGAATCTGTTGACATCTGCTTTGAATAAACCAGCTGTACACCAGGGTGATGTGATTATGCCACGAGATGCAAAGGAACACATTTCCTGTTCTTTAAGCCATTAAAAAACACTTTCTCACAAAGTAACACAAACCACTTTGTTAAATTGTTGTTGTGTTTCTTCTCCTGAAATCATTTCCATTATATTAGAGCCGGTGTTCGTGTCTGGCAGATTAATGGGAGCCATCCCCCATCACACACTGTGTCTTTAGTAAACCTCACCTCAGGGTTAATGATTGGGGAATTTGATGATTAACATTTGACCATTAAGTTTCTACGGGTTCACGAAAAGCACAAAACATGTTAATTTACCAGCAGCTGCTCACGTGTGACCACTGAATGAAAACCTGAATCCCACTTGAACTTTACTCTGAGTTCTGTAAAGCTGGATTAATGCCTGGATGAAACATCCTCCTGAATGTTTCTTCACATATAAATCTATTTAACTTGAATAGTTGCTGACTGATAGTTCAAATTATTTTTAGGTTACGTGTGCATCTTAGAGAATATGAATTATGTGACACACTCCCGATGCTCTGCCCAGCTGCTATCTCCTGAATGCTCCAGACAATCTCATGCTGCGGTTTTCATATCTGAGAGGTAAACTCTGGCAAAGGTTTGAACCCAATTTTCCTGAGTTCATGAGGGAAAATAATTTTGGTCCATCAGAAGAAGCGAAGGCCAGAAAAGGGCACCAGCCTGCTGCTGTATGTGTGTGTTTGCTATTTCTTTGGGTTATATTGAAGTCTGTGTGTTAGCCTGCACCAGCCTGCAGACAGAGAACAGGTAGAAACACAGTGTGCGAAGGCTAATGCTGCGTTTCATCAGAGGTGCAGAGACTGAGAGAATGCACCAAGCAATCTGGGATATATTGTGGTGAATATTGCAAACGTCCCTTTGCGCTTTAAAGGCACAAACATTTAAAGCTTCTGGACACATTCACGATACTAAAGCTTATTTGGCTTCACTGTAAAAAATTCACAACAGCTGCAAACCCAGCAGTGAAGCCGACGCATTGTGTTGCTGCCGACAGCAAACAGCAGATATCCCACCCCACCGGCCCTAATGAGCCGCGATGTGCCACCCTCTCCTGCACTTTGCATTTTTAATGGAGACAGGACTTTTAATGGGGAGAAACTGTCTGGATGCACTTCCTTTATGTCCACTCTTTTCTGTCTGACGTTCTCTCGTCTGTAGTCGCTGACCACGTTTTTTCATATCTGTCCAAAAAGCAACCAAGTGTGTCCGTGAAACCGAATCCCACTTGAACTGTGAGTCGTCTTTCTTCCCTTCACTCTGAGTTCCTCAATGCTCCATTATCGGCTGGATGAAACATCCACTTGAACTTCTAATCTTTCTGCTTTCACCAGCCTCCAGCCTGTTTGTGGTGTCGGGGAGTGATGTCACGGAGAGGCAAGTCCGGCGGCTTATCAGGATAACGCTTCGCCCCGAAGTTAATCGTCCTCTGTTTGGCTGCCACATGCTGCAACATTGTGGTTGTTGGGTAAAGTTTGAGGAAAATCTGGGTTTCTGACAGATACTGAACATTACGCCTGGGGCACCATTGTCAAAACTCCCAGAGAACCATTAAAAAAACCTAGAATCTGAATTTGTCTGTCCACATTCTGATATTAATGGATTATATCTTCTGTTGATTAATCTTGGAACAGGGCTGTCACACTAATCAAGTGTTATAATCATTTCTTAAATCTTATCTTCATGAATTTGTTATCTAGTAACCCAGAGATGATCCAATACTAATACTTAATACTGGGTCGGGCATCGGCGAGTACGTGAAGCTATGCACTAATCCAATATTATATCTTTAAAGTATATTAGTTTCACCCGGATAAAACTGCAATTTTCTCTCCCCTGGAAATCACTTGTTGTTCTGCCACTGGCAAGTTCTGTTTGTAGTGTAGCGTTCGCCAGAGCTCGCTAAAATGTGGCAATATTTCAAACTGGAATTTCCCAAAAGTCAAATCTAACTTGTACCTTATGTACAATTTCAGTTTGGAGAGGTGGCCCTAGTGTTGCCGAGTACAACACACGCAATCTCATAAAACATTTGAAGAGCCATCGCACGGAAAAAACCTCAAGGACTTTCCTAAGTGTGGAAACAATCAAAGGGTTGTGCATTGACTCCAAAAGTTAGTTTTTTAAATGGATTTACTCTCGTGTTGTTTGTCTGGAGAGGGCTGATTCAATGAAGAGCTCTTCCATTCTGCACTAAGAGCTTTTACAAGCTGCATCCGTCTAATAAATAAAATAATATGACATCTCAGAGGCTTTCAGCAACATTGAGAGACGTCGTAACAACACTGTCATAATTGTCAGCGGCTTGATGGGGTTGTTGGTCTTAACTTAACAAATTAAAGAACATATGGTTAAATAAATCTAAAACTGTTAAGATCCAGTTTTTTTTGGAGTGAATTAATTTGCTTTAATCTCCACTGACGCTTTATTGCTCGTTTTTTTTAACGTTCCGCTTGTCTTCATCTTTTTACTTTTCCTCGCAGGGATCCCGTTACTCTGCTGCTGCTGCGACAAGCTCATTTCCCCACAGGGTTCCATAAAGTTTTATGTTATCTCACTGAAGCTCTGATGATTACTCTGTCAGATGCAGAGATTTGTTGCATTAAGAACAGCTTTTTTTTTGTGTCCCTGCTCCGATTCGCAGAGGGAAACTCGTTTGCTTTTCATTGTTAGAATATATGTTTTTCCTCTTCACAACCTATCTCTCTCGTCTCTCTGCTCTAATTAGCGGGTTTTTCTTCTCGTGCTGCGGTGAAGGTGTAACCGTAACGTTTGGCCGGCGTTGGCGCTGAATTGAATTTTTGTTAGGAACGATCACAACATGTAATTTCCATTATGGTTTCATTCAAGTGTGACAATGGACTGAAATCACCTTGCCCCTCTTTGTGTGATTGTGTCTCAGTGACTGTCGGTGGTCGACCAGAGTCGGTCTCTTTGTAGTAAACCTGAAAACCAGTTTATTGCCTAAATAAACAGAGTCTGCTTTAACGACCGGGGTGGGGGGGGGGAGGGGGAAGTGAAGTGGACTTTCAGTGGCTTTCACTGAGAATCGTGCTTCGGCTCACTCATTGGAAATCCATGGGCAGGTGCCACTCAGTCATATCAGGACTCCTGCTCCGTCCATTCTCTCTCCAGTCTACACAGTATCGATTCCCTCTCAACACAAAGCTCCTGACTAAACCACTGAACTTTGGTTCGTCACTCTCTCTTCCCTCGATCCTTTATTTCTCTCGCCAACCTCCTAGCATTCAGCCACTTTGCTTTACAACCACTCATTTGTGCTTGTTTTCTCTCTCCGCCTCTTGTTTCTGCCGGAGTCGGCCTCCTCCTTCGTCCTGGGAGATTCTCTTATTTGTGTTTCTGGCAGTGAGGTGGATGAGTTATGAAGCCAGCAGCCTGTGAGCTTATAGTTTAGCATAAAGACCAATCTGCTCATTTAATGTTCAGTGATGGTCAACGCACATCACTGTGTCTTAGACGGAAAACCCAATTCTTAATTTATATAGCAAAAATGTTATTTGGCAAGTTACAGCAATGCTTATGTTGTCCGTTGATACTTTATCCTAATAGCTTTGATACTTGATCATCAGAGAAACTTCTCCTTAAAGTCCTAATCACAGACCATATATAAAAATGGATGTTCGGTATGTGTCTTCTAAGTAACGCCAATGAGGGCGACTGCTGTTTTTTTTAATTGACGTCAGTTTCTTTTGAAGTCTCTGAGAACCCGAGACCAAAGTTCGTGCTCCACTCCTGCCAGTGACAGACTGTAAATAAAGATGGATGACGCATCTCCACTTCCTCACCTTGTACAAAAATGAAGCTTAAAAATCTCAGGTGACCCGAGTCCATCTTACACTGTCGAGGCGCAGCCAACACACACACACACACACACACACACACACACACACACACACACACACACACAAGTCATTAGTGAGTCAGTCTTTTGACGTCAACACGGCCATACATGTTTTCAAACCCTCAATAAAGTAGTTTCCTAAATTCATCGTTCACGATATGTTCGATGATGCTCATCCTATCGCTGAAGTGTAGCACATGTGTAGTTTTATTTTTAATCCCTCTGTTTCTCTTTCTCTCATCTCCAGACCGTTGTGTTGCCATGACGAGCGAGGAGGAGGAGGGCCCCAGCGTTGCAACAACAACGGCACCGTCGGCGACAGCAATCTCCAGGGTAACAACAGCCATATCTGGGGGCGACAGCGATGACGCCTTCACGTCCTCCTCCCCCCGCGGCCCTTGCCCGTACCACCTCTCATGTCCCCAGGAAAAGGAAGAGAAAGAGGAGGAAATAGAGGAGGAAGGGATTATTCTAGAAGAAGAAAGGATTGAGGAGGAGGAGGAGGAGGGTGTGGAGTGTGATGAAGGTGACGCCAGCAGTGACACCAGTGTGTTGATAGTGCCCTACCCCGAGCTGGTACCTGTAGTTTTCTTCTGCCTCAAGCAGACAACCTGCCCTCGCAGCTTGTGCATCCGCATGGTCTCCAGCCCATATCCTTTTTCTGTGTGAAGCCTGATGAATGCAAATTGAGGGATTATCTCCCGAAACGTTCCTGCTCTGATATCTTCACTCATCATCATTTAAACATCTTTCTATTTCCAGGCTATAAAGAAAACATTAAGAAGCCTTATCTCAGTCAAAAGTTTAATTCCCCATTAGTCGGTGATGGATTAAGGTGTGAATCAAAACTGGCTTTTTGGACGTTTCACCTCATCTGACACATTCAGAGATGCCCCAGTTCCAAGCTGAGTTTCCATTTAGCTGCATCGCTTCCCTTGTGATCACATTCCTCTCCTGTAGCTTTACCTACAGAAGAAATGGCAGAAGTACTATTTATACAGTAGAAGTGATTGGCACGGCTCAGGCGGTATAGTGCGGTAATCCGGTAATTGGAAGGTTCCAGGTTCAATCTTCCAGAGAACTTGTCAATGACCCCGAACCCCTGATGCTGCGTCATCACTGTATACGACGGACGGTGGTTCGATAGATGACTGAAAGTCTGGGACAACTTTCCCAGATCAGCAAGTGTGTGTTGATGAAAAAGCCACAATTATAGTGTTTGTGTGTTTGACTTTTTCTTTTAAGGAGAGAGTTCAGCTGACACAAGTGATTTCCTGTGACAGGAAGCCGGAATGAGCTGGAAAGAAACGTTGTGTTTGTAGACATTTAGCCGTCCTATCATTTCATTAAGCAGGCATCACTTCGGCTTGTGGCTGGGTCTGATTTAACAGCAACCAATGGAAGAGGAAGACGGAATAAGAGTTGCTTAATAGGCAAACCATCCATTCAGAGCTAAATGAAATGTCTGCCTGAGGGAAATCTCTTAAATCAGAGAGAGAGAGAGAAAAAACACTTTGTTTAATTGTGTTTCGGTTTTAATTCCATCTCTGTTCGTTTATTTCTCTCTCTGGCTGTTTATCTTTATCTCCGTTATAATAATAATAATAATAATAATAATAATTATAAATATTTGTATTGCACCTTTATTCCAAGCAATGCAGCTCAAAGTGCTTTACATACAATATAAATACAGATAAAAACATTTTGATAAAAATTAAAACATGTTTGTAAAAGTAAAAACGTGTTAAAATGTAATTCATATAAGAGAAAGGAATTTAAGTGACATAAGAACATGTGAAAATGTCATTTAAAAGAAAAGAAAATCTAAAAGAAAAGAAAGAAAGTGTTAAGAATTATAAAAGTGCGAGCAAGTGCAAGATCTAATTAAATTAATCTAGTTATGTGAATCCCAGGTCTTGTGTGGAACAAACAGGTTTTGTTATAGTCCTGTGCTGCTGCTGTGATGATGGCACAGAAGAGACAAGACGCATTTCTTCTAGAATTGAATCAAACACATGTTGAGGAGCAAACTCATGTAAAGAAACACTTGTTTCCTGATATTCACACTTTCATTGGAGCACAGGAGCGAAGCTAGCATGAGGAAAACAACATTAATCACTCTGTGTCATGCTGGAGAAGTAATGGTTTCCAGGTTATCCATGCTAGCAGCGGAGTGAACTCGAATTGGCTGTTTCATTTGGCTCATCTGTTGTTGTTGCCTGGAGGATAATTGTAATGCCGCAGTAGATTTCCTAACTTTCTTAGTCTCAAACTCCTCGAAGCTAACGATAGAGAACAGAGGAATTCTCCACTTCGACAAAACGTTTAATGTAAAACCATCCGTCTATTTAAACACATCCAGCAGGTTGGCTTCACCAACTGTGGAAACATTGCAGCTTTTACTCGTTACTTACTAAGGTTGTGTGCTTAAGAGATATAGACTTTTAGTTTGTTTGCTTTTCTAAAGGATATTTGAACGGAGCTTGTGTCAGGCAAAACTGCAGGTTTTCACTTTGCCGTGTTCGATCACATCACTGTAACTGGAGGGAAGGAAACATGAGTGAATATAGAGGTGTGTGTTTGTGTGTGTGTGTGTGTGTGTGTGTGTGTGTGTGTGTGTGTGTGTGTGTGTGTGTGTGTGTGTGTGTGTGTGTGTGTGTGTGTGTGTGTGTGCGTGTGTGTGTGTCCTTGTCACTTCTCTAAAATGAAAAAGGCTTGTATTGACCAGGTCCACTTTCTCACATTGTGAGCTCCGATGGCTCAGTGCAGTAGATTGATCCAGCAGTAAAATCTTCTTTGTGTGGATGAAAACATTCAGTCCACTCTCTCTCTCTCTCTCTCTCTCTCTCTCTCTCTGCATGCGCGGATGTGCTTCATCCTCATTTCAGAGGGATATTGGCTGAAATTGTGTGAGGGCAGAAAATAAAGGAAATAAAGGAAATCCTGTAATCTACCTTTTGTGATTATGCAAAAAAGGATAATGTAAGTGAATAATGAATGAAGCAAAAGTGGAAAAAGGAAATAATCTGGATAGAGGCACCTGTGTAAAACATACCAATACATTTCTGGGAATAAGATCTGGAAATGCATCGAGTCTGTTGTATTCATTCGGGATACTGGTTGTTTACCAGTCTCCACTGTAACCAAACAATATATTATTGTATAATCGTTAGGATGTGTTGTTCACAGGACTCAGATATTAAGCTTCGGACAAGACAGTTGGTGTTTGAACAAGAAGAAAATCTCTCTGTGTGCAGAGTGGAAGGTACGAAGGAATACAAATATCCAAAACTCAGAATTCAGGCTTCAAAACGTAAATAAAACTTAGTAAAGCCTCAGGGACACGGCAGTGACTAAACAGATGCACTAACAAGGAGGACTGGGGGGGAACAGAGACTAAATACACAGGGAAGACGAGGGGGGGAATTGGGCACAGGTGAAACACATTAGGTGCTGCAGATGATCACTTAAGTGAGAAACCAGACAAAGATAAAGTAAAGCAAATAAGAGACACACAAGATAATTACTGCAAAGTAAAACAGCCTATTTGTAATGTGCTCCTCTGGTGTGTTTCTTTATTTCCTAAACATATACAAACAATATATATATATCTTACTCCAACACAAACACACTGACCATAAGCAGCACCAGGAGAAACCCCACCCCTGTTAATGGCCCTTTAAAACATCCATAAAGTTTTTTAATGTACAGTTTAAAATGTGTTGCCTTCATGCATTGCACTGCAGCAATGATTATCCAAGTTATTAAGACAAGATGCCAATAGTATACGTTTTCATATCACAAATGGGATGTCCTCTGTGTTATACATCTTGCAGTGTGTTTTCTCCGGTAGTTGTAGACCCCACGTGTCCCCGGTCGCTAAACACTCAGTCAAGTATAGTGATGCGGGCAGGAATGGAAAATTTGAGCCGAGTGGTCCGCAGTGACCAGGGGAGGAAAATCAAGGGCCCTGACAAACTCAAGGAGCATAACATGAAAGAGAGGGAGCTTTTATCATAGGGAAACTTGTCTGGATTAAAGGAGTTCTGTCGTAGCTGCTGCCTCAGCTCCCCCTCTTCCTCTTTCTCTGTCACTCGTCTTCATCCCTTCTCTCCTAGACGGTGAATCACGGGTAGTTTTATTGCGTTAAATCATTTTTGAAGCCGTGTCGAGAGGCAGTCAGTTAGGCAGAGAAGAATAAGTGGCATTCAACATAAAAAAAATAAAAAATAACGCTTCTGGCAATCCGCAGTAATACACAGATCAAACTTTTGTCACTTATTCCAAATTGCTGTCGGTTGTAATTTTTCACTTTACCTCCTGTCTTCCCTTTGCACTTCACTCTTTTGTACGACGTTTCTCAGCTGCTCATTTTGGTTTGAGTCTTTTTTTCTCTGTCATCAATATTAACACACATCAAAAATGTCTATTTCACAGCTGTTTCACTTTGGCTTTGTGGGAAATTAAATAGTCTGCCAGGAATGAAAAAGCAACCAACACTCCAGGCAGTTCCCTGCTTTGTGTTTATAAGCTGTTTGCTGGATGAGTTTATGCGATGAGAAGTGGTATTAATTCAGCATTTATCAGCTGAAGGCCCATTTCGTTACAACCAGAACTTTATCTCATTGAATCTTTTCTGTCGTTTTGAAAATAACCGTTAGATATCACACAGTTAACTGAACGGAAGAGCCTGGACAAAGGTGTCAGAGTTGAGTTTTCTGTCTCCACTCGATACAGTCACTTATTCAAACTGAGGTGCTGCCAGCAGTCCATAATCCCTGTGAAATTGCTATTTGTCTCTGCTAAATTGTACATTTCCCCTGCTGAAACCACCGCGAAGTTGCATAAGAAACAAAACGTCAAGGCAAACACGTCACGGTCTGCGGTTTCTCCTCCAGATTCCCCCAGCACGGCCGCTTCCAACAGGGAGAACTGTCACTGTGTCCACATCTGTGTGAAACTGTGAATATCATGTTAACCAGGTGTCGGGCAGAGACACAACCGAGTCCATTCACACAGGAGCAGGGATAATCAGGAGAGCATGTGGGGCGGAGGGGGGATTAATGGGAGATGATTTCAAAACCCCCGAAATGGGAAATGCTGCTCTGCACATCTGAACCTGCACCTGTGGATTGGGAAGAAGGGAGGAAGGTGCAATATGAGGAGGAGGAGGGAAGAGAGAGAGAGAGGGCTGAGAGAAACACGCAGAGTGAATATCTATTCTGCTCCAAACCAAATGTGAGAGTGCAGGTCAGATTAATAGCTTCCAATTCACTTTCAATCTCCGCTGAACCAACACATGTGGCCTCATGCACTTCTGGCAATATACAAACACAGACACACACACACACACAGACACACACATCATCAATGTCCGTATATGGGCTCTGTCAAAGTTCACGCCTGGTTTTGTTGATGCTTTTCACTTGTGCATGTTGGAATTCAATGAATGGCTCCGTAGAAATAGCACAGGAGACCTCATTCATATTTCCCTCATATACTCAAATCTGCTTTTTCTCCTATATCCATCTGTTCACACCGCTAACGAGCACCCCCCCTGGTCACGTGATGCCAGCGTCTGGCTGCTGATTGGTCTGGCGATTAGACGCAGCTTAATGTTCTCTGATGCCTGTAATGGTCTGTTTGGACACGTCTTTGCCACCGAAATTATATGGGTTTCAAGTGTAGCATGCATACATTACATTGAGATTACCACGTTTTAATTACAGGGGTGTCATAAATCAGGTTGGGTAATGGGTTTGCTATCAGTTGGGCTTCTTGAGTGCTGTGCACGGGGAAAAGAAAGAGATTCAGCTCAACCACTGAACACAGGAGGATGCTGGGAAATATTCTCTCAGGGACGTGACCGCGGCTGATGATTGGATTCATGCCGTTAAACTGGACTTGTTCAAGAAAATCAATGTAATTGCCAAATTCATTCACCGGCAGCGGCTGCAGGTGACACTGTTAGTGATATCCAAAAGTCAACAACGCACGGCGGGGCTGAGCACTCGGCTCGGTTCACCGCTCCCCAACAAGCACCGGGAATCAAACGTGCGTGATTCAGTGTCAGTCAGAGGTCGAAGTGTAGAGATGGATCCTCGGCTGGGAGTTTTTTCTCTGAGGGAAATAAAGATGGTTTCTGCCACCGTCTGTTTGAAGACCTTTGTTTTCAGCCCTTTCAGTCACTAATTGCTGTCAATATGAATCTGAGTGCACTTGACTCGAGAAGACCTGTCTCGTTCTGGCAGGGCACCAGAGGATGACATGTGCTCTGCTGCTGCTCTTGGCGTGAGTTTGTGCAGCCTCCATCTGCTTTGCTTTGATTTTTGTTGGCTTTGTTGAATCCTGAAAGACCTGATTTATTAATTTATATATTTCTTTACTCCAGCATTGACATTTTTTTAATTTATTTTCCGTTTCAAACACGTCTGACAGGAAATGAGTTAAACGATCGACTAAAATATGTGTAAAGATTTCGGGAGGTGAAAGAACTTTATTTACCCACAACACCTTTCTCTGAAAAGACTTACAGATGTTTTAACGTGCATCTTTACACATACCTGTGATCTGACTCCGTAAACACTCCCCTCAAAGTGAATAGAAGTTCCTGCATCTGCCCATTTTTAATCCAGATCTACACCAAAGTTTAACAGTTTCTTTCCTGGTCCATGTCCCAGTCCTCCTCCACGTTTCATGGAGACGGTGTATCATCGCTCTTCTGTGGCATTTTCCAGTTACTCTTAACCTCTATCCACTGCCATATGTCATAGTTGTGCTTGTATTCTGCTGACAGTTTAAGGAATGATGCTTTTCACTTGAATATTCCAACCGGACAAAATTACATTTGTCGCCCCCCAAACTAAATGGCACATTTGTTATTGATCGACCCTAAAGGAAGAATGCATCAGTCAGAGGGGACGACGTGTTAACTGCTGTATTAATTCTTATCGAGCCTTGTTCAAGAAACGATTTCACACTGAGATGTTTCCCGTGTTAAAAAGAACAATTACTGTATTTTTCCTTTCATTCAGACTGAAATGATTGAGATTAAAATTAGGTTATGAAGATAATATTAAAAACACAGGTTCTGTATAAAGACTTGGTTCACATCCCGATCAAAGAAGTACTGTTATACACATCATTCCAATTTTTGAGAATCAAAATGACCAAACGTTTCCTCCATACACCACCAAACAAAAACTGCCCTCATCCTAAAATTACAAAGCTTTTGGCAGGAAACTAGTGTTAAGTGTGACACCACCATTTGTAGTTTTTAAGCAGCTCTCACAGAATTGCAGTTGCTTGTAATCAGACGTTCTCAGCTCGAGGCATGAAGACTAAACTTATTCATGAAGACATGTTGGAGTGGACAGAGCTGAAGCTGTCAACAGGCTGTGATCGTCTTTGTCTCCTGGTCTTTTTGGATCCTGCCTCTTCTTCCACTCCACTGAATCCTCTCTTTTCTTTCTCCCCCCCTCCTCTCGGCGTCTTGACGTTTTATTCTTTGGCTCTCGCCCGGGACTCTCTCCCAGCCACTCTGCATATGCTAATGTTGGTAGAAATCATTATGATAATGCGCCTGTTAATCACTATGCTAATGCCACTGTACCTACCTGTCAGACTGGGGCTTCGTACAGGGACCTGCCATCTTCTCTATTATTTCCCTGTTCAATCACTCTTTGTATTCTTTTCCCCTAATCGTCTTTACTGCTTCATTTCCCTCTTTCCTTTCTTCCACTGGACGTGACTGACCTCTGCCTATTTGTAATCACTGCTGTTTTTAAATTTCACCGTGATATACCGGAAACAATACAGATGGAAAACACCAAAAATGCTTCCTTCAAGCAAAAAAAACCCAAAGTCTTGGCCCGACGGTTCTGCTCTGGTTAACCGCTGCAGTCGTTTCGTCTGTTCCTGTTCTTTCCTCCTGTCTCACCGTCCTACCTGTCCCAGCTCTCCTCTCTTTGAAACGCTTGCTGCCACATGTTGACAGAGCGCTGTGACGCAGACGGGGAATAGTCGCCCACGAGGAAATCCCACTGACGGTCTCTGTGTGTGTGTGTGTGTGTGTGTGGTAATACGAGTGTGTAGAGGAAAATGTATGAATCACATTTTGTACCGAAAGCGGCCTGTTTTTTTTTTTCCTATGCTTTTACAGACCGTTGCGTGTGAGGGACGGAGAGAATGGGAGAATCTGTCAGTCATGCGTGATTATGTGCGTCGTTGTGTTTGTGTATTCTGCTCATTTTTAATAGAGAGTGTGCGTTTGTGTGTGTTACAAGTGATTGCTAGTGACAGCGGACATGAAAACCAGACACCAGCGCTGCCTGTCGAGGACGAACTGAGAACATGTGGATCAAACACCTCGTCATTTACAGTAGGTTTGTGTGATTAGACTTCAACTGGGAAACTTCACCTTTCACCTTCATTAAAAAAAACACTTTTAAACTATAATTGACTACGAATTGAACCACGGACATTTCTAAAAATATTAATTGGACCAAAAAAGTATTAAAGAGCCCTCAAATCAACAAAGGTGCTTACATGTAAAGTTGTGTTATATATGAGGAGGTTCTTTCTAAATACTAAGTGTTGCTACGCCATAAAAACCCTTCATTTACATTCACTAATATGAATTATAATATAATATAATGCAGAATAACAAGCATTGATTTCTTTTCAAAAGGGAGATTACTTATTTGAGAATGAAATCGGTGAGACAATACATTCTGCCGCCTCGACATCTTCTTGTATCACAGCTTTGTGCAGATCCTTTGTTCTGTGGCAGAAGCTGCGGCTCGTTTTAACAGTCAACCTTTCCCCCAGTTAACTGTCCTGTCACATCCGTACGTTTCCCTTCCTACAGCGGTTAGAGTCAACAGCAGTGGGGACAAATGAGATCGTTTAATAAAAGGTCTGAGGGCTGCAGAACAGAGTATTTTTAATGTTAATGTACCGACTCTCTCTGTGTGTGTAAGTAGAGTGTAACATTTGCTGAGGAGGGCCACAGAGATAGTGTGGAGATGTAAAATTAATTTGAAACTCCTAACCTATAGAGTAACATTTTCCCTCTATTAATCTATTTAAAAAAGAAAGGTGCCGCCTTTAGCCTCAGTTATTATACTGCAGCCCTCCACACGGCAGTTTATACTTCATGTCAGTGGGTCAGGTTTGTTGGGAAGTCTATTCTGTGATTGTTTTATGGCACCGGACACTAGAAAGGACACTGCTCCTTATCTATTGATGAAGCTGAAGTTTCTTGCGATGGCAGATGGTAGAATAAGATGAGTTCTTCCCAAAAACTCAGGAAAAAAACATGTATTATTTACAGAAAATGCAGAAAAGGGTGAGTCCTATTTGTATTACCAAATAAATGAGGTTGTCAGAGTCAAATGCACAAATGAGAATTATTAAATAAGAATTAATTATCTTTGTTTAGCCTATTTATTTCCTGAAATCACTTTTTAAGTCTTTCCCCATCCCACATGATCTTCAGGTCAGATGGTCCCTCAATGCCCTGCGTCACCTTTGACCTCTCCGTGCCTCATTTTTCTTGGCTTTAAATTCCCCCTGCTTCATCACAATTTCATGGATCGATTCCTCTTCTTATTTTTTGGCCTCGGTGCTGCAGGCTCTTCCTATTGTGCTGAGTGTCATCTCTAATATTTAAGACATTTGTTTGGAGGAGGTGATCAATAATTCAATATCGACAGTTCTCTGAAGCATCGGGTGGACGATATCGATGGATGTGGTTCGGCTGGATTTCTTCTGTCAGTGGATCGTTGAGCTTTGTTTCCCTCCTGCTGTGATGGATGTAACATTGGACACTAGAGGAGAAGTGACTGTTTGTACTGTAGATTATCGGTTGTGCAAACTGTCAATCAAAAAGATATTTTAACTCCGAAAAAGAATATGAAATTACACAGATTTACCAGATGTACAGCTGTGACTCACTTGTACCTGGTCAGTTGGGTGTTTTAGGGGAGATTTCCATATTGTAACCCTAAGTTTATGGGTTATTTTAAGTTCAACAAGTAATTACAGAACTTTAACAAGTAGTCAGGTCGCACATGGAAGTTGAGACCTGCAGATTTAATTCATATCTCAGCCCCTGTGTGTCCTATCCTCTCTGAACCCCCCCCCACCTGATTCCCTCCCCGCTGCTCCAGACAGACGCGCGCTGTTGATGTCATGTGTTGCTGCGCTGCCGCCATGCTGGTTGCTGCCAATACGTGTTATTGTCAGTTTGACATCACCCACTGAGCCTGCGGGCGCTGAAATAACACAACGGCTCCTGGAGAGAGGGGGTGGGAGGGCGTACGGGGCGAGTGACGGGTCGTCCAAGGTGAGCAGGGGCCTTCAAAGAGCCACAGACTCAGTAATTACCTCAGCGGGTTCCTGTGCATGGGCTTGGATGTGTGTGTAGTTTATACTTGTTAAGGTATGATTTATAATGATCCCCCTCTGCCAAGGAGGTTGTGTTTTCATCTGCGTTTGCTAGTTGGCAGGATTACACAAAAACTACCAAATATCTATTTATATCTTTACACTTCAACCTGTGTAACCAACCAGTAAAACACTGTGAGTGATGTGCAGGAACTTTCCCATCTGTGTCGTGCCAATTTAAAAAGCAGAATCTGGGGATTATTACAGTGTCTTTCAAAAACACAGTTTTCAGGAAACGTAAACTAGTTTTTAATGGACATGATTCGAAGTAGAAGTTGATGTATTTGCACAAAATTTCCACAATAGGCAATAAATTCCTTCATTTGTCAAACAGCTCTTCTCAGCTCCTCAGAGAGAAAACAGCAGTAACTGTGCGTAATGACGAAGATGAGTGAGAAGTTACAGAGGAAAGATTCAGGATCTAACAAACACATAACATGTAGTTAGATAAGATATATATTAGATAAGATGTGTAGGACACTGGATTCTGGGATAAACAAAGTAAGAAGCTGAGAAAGGCTCAAATGAAGCCATTCTCCCAAGTTTGGTAAATGACAGTCATTAGTCTGTCATTAACACTCGCCTGTCTGCCTGGTGCTATCTTGGGAACTGTTGACTGACATGTGTTAATGTGTTAATGCACTGTGTGTGTGTGTGTGTGTGTGTACAAGTGCACGTTTGTGTACCTTTGTTCTGAGAACTGACATTTGTGTCTCAATTTAGGAAGCGTCTCGTTCCCGCTGAAAGTGACACTTGTCCCTGCAGATCCCTCAGTGTGTTCCTCTTGTTCAGATCATGATTATTAATATGTCACCTTGTTGTGTCGCAGCCGAATTACAGTGATGAGTTAAGGACTGAGCACTCACTCACAGTTTGGGACTAATTGATGTTGGAGGGATGAAGACAGAGAGATGGAAAATATCTAAGTAGCAAAGATGAGGAAAAATGAGGAATGAAAAGAAGAAGATGTTTGAGTGACAGGGTGAGATCAGCAGAAGACTTGAGACTTGGTGGGAAGTCAAACTTAAAGTTTTTGATCTTATCTGATTGTTGTAGTTTTGACGATTCTGTCGGACGTGATAACTTCTGAGACTTTGTGAAGTGGCGACAGTCAAACGGTTTAATAATGAAAAAAGTTGAATGATAAAAATTATAACCCAAATATCCATCAGTTTACAGACTGACTTCTTCCTTCAATGATTAAATCTGCTAGTTATTTTCTCAATTAATAAATAAATAAGTTAATTGATTGGTCAATGAAATATAGAAAAAATAAACATTAATAATTTTACAATATTAAATGAACTGTTTATTTAGACTGAACCCAGGAATATTCACTTTCTTCATCATATATAAGACAAAGAATCCTTACATCTGACTAACGACACAAATTAAAGTTTTTTCTTATAAATACAGTTAATTTCTGATCAACAGTTGCAAATCGTGGCTTAATAATATTTTTTTCTTTGATTGGGTATTCAATTGACTTATGTGTTTTTAGAGTTAGAGTAAAAATAAAAGTTGACAGATGTGTGTCTAACGGATTTAATCGGCCAATATTGGCTTAACTCAATTATATTTGTCCTGGTACATCTGATATGAACTGATAGAAAAACTTGTTTCTTTACTCTGCCCCCAAAAATATGGAGATATTGTTGGTTACAAGGGTTTCGGGTTAAAGATTTAAAGAAACTGCAACTTAATGCTATTTCGAACCTGGTCATCATAATTCAGTTATGTATAAAAGTCACATTACAGTGTAGTTTCATTGAGGGGAAGGTTTTTTCCGGCTGCTGCCTGGTAACAAGTAATGGTAACTACGACCAGTGTGTAACTGGGAGGATGAGGGTTGAGTACATGACGGATTTCATGCAGAGTTTCAGGGGACTGTTTGGTATTGGTAGAGATATGAGCCCTGTCATTCTATCTGAAATGATATTTTCCATCACTGGGACACTCTGGTATTTTCTCCGCTCTATCAATAGTTGTATTGCGTAATTGTTGGTCAGTCTGGGATTTATTTTTTATTTTTTGCTCTCAGTTACACAACCTTGGCAACGCTGGGAGATGGAAATAGAGAGAAACATTGGTCGTGGGCAGGAGAGGAAACCTACACACTTAACATCCGCATCATATTAGCGCCACACTACATCACACAGGGAGGGAAACAAAGGAATGCACAGAACACACGGAAAGCACAGAACAATCCCACCAGATGGTCCAAAGGACGGATCTGTGTGTGTGTGTGTGTGTCGTCTTCTCCCGTCTCACACGCAGGCTGCTATCTGTAATTACCGACCATTTCCCTCCTACTTCCATTCCCGGAATCGCACCTCCACCGTTAGAAGACACCTGAGTTGGCAGCTGTTGGTAAACCAGCAGAACTTTATCTGCCTTCAGTCGGCGCTGCTGCTGCTGCACTTTATCTTCCTCAGTCCATTTCCAGGAGGTGAAGCTGAATTAACTCCACGCTGATAATCCCAGCAAAGACGTGGATCTCCCTGTGTGTGTGTGTGTGTGTGTGTGTGTGTGTGTGTGTGTGTGTGTTTTGCACTGGTCTCATCAGATGGTTTTGATATCACGCAGCAGCTGCTAAAACAGAAAAGATTAATGATTCATTATGAAACCAAACTCAAGTCTCGTTTGATGAACGGCAGCAAACTGCGACTTTATCACTTAACAAAGTTTAAACAGACTGGATCCTTGATTAAGAGATCAAATCATCAGCTGAGAAATTAATTGACTAAAATGTGTGTGATTTGCGGTACACACACACACACACACACACACACACACACGCACACACACACGACGCAGGGTTCCTAATATTTTCTGATTTCAGCGCTGGTTGCTACAGCAACAGGGCAGAGCTTGTCTCAAGGAATCCTTTGGCAGATGTGAACTGGCCATCTGGGGAAAAGAAAAACCGGGGGGGAGACAGACAGAAAGATAAGTCAGAGATTTAAGGAGGTGGAAAGTTGATTAATTCTTTAAAACGTGGGATAACTGGCGACATCACAAACCAGAAGCTGAGAAGCCCTCTCACCTCGCTGTCTTGAAAGAGTTGATAAAAAAGAAATAATTGCTTGTTTCCAAGATGTAAAAGACAAACTGCACCTTCACAAACCTTCATTGCTCGTTATGCACCAACACCTGGAAGATTCATTCAGTCCCACAAAGCCAGAGCGTCGGGATTTTAGACACACACATATACACACAGGAAGCAGGTAGATGCAGCTAAGATATTTCAATGTGAAGAAACAGGCTTTACAAATGCTCCGACTGGCAGACTGATGCACAACAAGATGCAAAAACAGGGACCGAAGTCAAAAAAAGCTCAGAGAAGCACGAGGGAACGGAGCAGGGGCACGAGGGAACGGAGGAGCTGAACAGATGAACTGACAGAAAGTAAAAAGTGAGAGGAAACACAAGTGAGAGGAAACACATCCGACGGGTAAAAGAACATGACACAGAAGAAATGCATGAGGGCAGGAAGGAAACAATAGAATAATAACTTTAATTCCATATATAAAGTCTCTTAAAGAGCAGGTAATGACACAAACTGTCTGAAGTCGACCTGAATGAATGAATTTAATCTGATGATCAGATTTTCTAAGCAGTCATTGGTCCACTCTTCTTTTGGCTCGTTTAGATCGTGGTCGTGATATTTTTATATATATATATTTTCTTTACTGACTCGTAACTTGACTCTTAAATATAAGAACCGATTATAAAAAGCTTGACCAGTGTTAACAGTTAATAGTGTTGACAGTTTAACATGTTTATGTCTGATACACGAGCGTCGGTTTGAGTCGTGCAGCCGAGTGCGAAGACAGAAGTCAGAAATGAGTCAAAGCCCTGAAGGCAGCAGGACGATGAGTAACGAGAGCATCATGGAACAAGTATTAACTTCTGTTGTTACAGTCAGTCGACAATTATCCAAGAAACCTTCATCGTGCACACGTACAGTCTTGTGAGTATGTGTGCACGTGTGTGTGTGTACACGTGCACTCGACCTGACAGCTTAGGGAAAAGAGGAGCTGACACGAGACGCTGTGAAGCATCACCGTGTGATATCCCATGACATTTACTGCTGTCCAACACACACACACACGCACACACACACACACACACACACACACACACACACACACACACACACACACACACACACACACACACACACACACCCCTTTATCCAGTCAGCTGTGCGTGATCGAAGAAACCCTGATGGAAAATTTCCAGTGAAGAAAAAGACCTGCCAGCCTCTGGACGGTAGATGGGTAGAAGGAGGGATGAAGGCGAGTGGGCGTCTGACAGACAGATGACAACATTAGATCAGTTTGACGTGAGATCAGTTTGTAAAGTATGAGAGGAGAAGGAACCCAGAAACAGAAGAAAAGTAAATGTTGGAATAAATACGTCAAATGTGCTGAGAGCTGCACTTGAAAAAGACACAAAGCTTTTAAAGCAAAGGGAAATTAAACGTGCGACTGGTTTATAACTCGTCTGCTCAATTTACATACACATGGTTATACTTAAAAAACTGAAAATATGACACAATATTCTTTAGATATCAATTGTAGAAGATTTTAGTCGCATGTTGGACCTTAATTTAATTATTTTACTTTCTTCTTCATCTGGTCTTCATCATTTCTAAATGCAACATCTCTTAGAAGCTCCTCCAGTGTCGTAGCTTCATTAGTGAAACCTCACGACACGACCAGGTCTCACCTAAGGAAACCAAAACTAAAATAACCTTTGCCTGTCTCCTCATGTTCTCTCCTTCTCTCTCTCTCTCTCTCTCTCTCTCTCTCTCTCTCTCTCTCTCTCTCTCTCTCTCTTTCTCCACATCCTTTGTGACTATTCACTTAATTTTATACTCTATCGGTTGCCTTGGAAACCGGAGGTCGTTTGCCTCCTGCGCGTCTCTTTGGAAACAATAAAAACACGAGAGGGCGAGAAAAGGCAGAGAGACACGAAGACGGGGTTAGAAGGAGCGATGCCACGCGGCGAGGTATTAAGGATTCATTTAGCTCCTGCTGCCGCACACGTTCAACCTCCCAGCTCTTCCCGGCTCCGTCACACCGAAGCTCTCTCTCTCCGGAGCCGCTGAATTTCATCTGGCCCTTTAAATCCTTGAGTTTAGTTTCCCTCCAGATCTGTGATGTAACCGAATCTGCTCCTGAGGCTTCGAATTAAACTTTGTCGTCACGTTGCTCAGTGTGATCAGTTATCAACATGACAGAAGATTGTCTGTTTGAGTGGATTATTGATTTTAACTGAAAATATTAGACATATTCTTTAATGAATATCAAAATTCTGCAGAGTTCCTTCTGTCAGAAAATGGAAAATGATGTGTTTCCCTGAACATTAGATTCTTTTTAACATTTTCAAGTATTACAATTCAAACTATCAACCTGAACATGAGCAGAATTTGTGTTTTGGGATTCAGACAAAAACTTCAACGCAACAACTTGGACTTTTAGAGCTTGTCACGTCTAGTTTTCATGTTTTATTCCATCATATTGACTCATAAGCAGAAACATAATTTACAGATAAATCATCATGAGCTACTTTACATATTTGCCTTTGTGATTAATCAGCATCAACTCGTCTTTCCAAAGGGGACAACATCAGAAAATCAGCACTGAATGGTTTCGAAGCGATAATCTCCAGCTGAATACAAGGTACATAAATCCTTAGAAAGGGAAACACCAACCAGTTGAGATGAACACGTCTTCCTCTCCAGTGAAACCCTGAGCTTTAGTTTCCCACCACCCCTGAGAAGCTCTTTTAGAAACTTCCCTCCAGTCTCTCAGAGAGAAAACAAAACCTAAAGACTCTTCGTCCTGACACCAATCCTCAAATTCACCAGAGAGCGATCACAAAGCTCCACCAGTGAAACTGCACCTCCAACTATTTTAATCATACTCTAGTTTACGTTCCCGGCTCCCTCCAGGAAGTGAGTGACAGCCAGTGGATGGAAACACAGCAGCCGACCTACTCTGTAATTACTCCGCGTTTTTTTAAAAAGAAGCTGTTTTATTTAACAAGTGTTGAGTTAATCTTATTCCAACACCTTGTCTGTAGTGGAGGTTTGAGCTTTGAGTTCCGACTCGTTCTCCTTCCAGTCTCAGCGCCGCTGTGTGAGGAACACGATTCTACGACGCTTCAACACTAATTGACTCTTTGTTTCTTTGTTTTTAAGACCGACACTCGGGTACAGCCGGCGAGCATGAGAAGCTTGGAATGCTGGGAAACTCATGGCGGCTGTGGTTTTAAGATAATGCATTTTGCAGTGGGAATAACCCTGAGATAATCTTCACACAGCCCTTAAGGCTGCCATCATTACTTGGACTGGGGGGAAACAAGAAAACGCTGACCTGCAGTTTTCTCCAACCATGATATTGATATGAAAGTGTGTGTGTGCTGGGGAGGGACGAGCGTTTTAGGGGTTGTGTGCTCAGAGGCAGTGCCGTGGGGGGGGGGGGAGAGACAGATTATTGTATAATTTATTTTTACTACATACAAATTAAGTTACATTATATTTTGATTCTGTATTTATCAAGTTAAATTGCATCAACAGGCAAAACCCAGGATATGAGATACAGGGAATTATAAGGAATTGAGCTGTGATGTTTCGAATAATATTTTTATCATATTTAAAAAATATAACATCCTGTTAATTACCTCCAGCGAACAGGATGAGCCATTTAACAGATTTCCATGTAATTTCGTAAATTTAATTTAAGGAAGAATCCATAAAATGTACCTTAATCGAGTATTATCTTTTTTATTCAAATTAATCAGGGTTCCTGCAGCGTCTTAAAACAAATCTAAAATCTGAATCTGAGCCTTAAAAAGTCTTGAATATGCTAAAATATCACATCCTAGGTCTTGAATAAGCTTATAGGTGTTTTTTTTATTATGGTGTGGCTACTTCCATCGTGCTTGGAGATTACGTTTTAAAAGAGAAATGTTTTCGTGGCAGTTTGCAGTAACACGCAATAAAACTACAATCGAGTCCAACGTGGAACTGATAACTGATCGTCTCCAAACTGCTCGGCCAGAATGAATCTCACTACACTGGGTTTGGTGGGAAAGACCGAGGACACCTGCTGTGTTGAGGGATAACGTGGTGTTTCCACGGTTATTCTCTACTCGGCTAATTCCCCTTAACCACCTCAGTAAATCTGGACTCTGATTTTCCTTCATATCTATCGTACGTGACGTAGGTTTTAACTTTCATTGAACTTTTTGAAACCTGCAGAAACCCTGTTAATACAGTGTGCTTGAATTAGTTCATATACGGTAGAATTTAAACCTGCACTACTCCTCTGCATATGAGATATATATATATATAGTGAACAGATATATATATATGTGACAGTTTGTGCCCTCGCTATGTGTTTAATCACCCGAACCTTCCGGGGGACGCTTTTTAAAAGCCAGATGTAGAAGGTATAACCCAATTAAAAATTGATCGTACAGTAATACACCGTGAGATCAATCGCCTTCCGTGGTGTCGGCTTGGCGGCGCAGCCTGTGAGGTCGCACTGAAAAGTATTAGATGACAAATCTGTCCCCTTTACCTTGTCTCCCGTGTCTGCTTTACAGCTATTAGTCCGTTGGGGCATCAGTATTAAACATGGCTCCCTGCAGTGCGGAATATCTGTGCTGCTGACACACATGGAATCTAATGTTTGATTTAACGAGAGATTTAACGTGCACAACTGAGGATGCATACGTGCGTGCATGTGTGTTAGCGTGTGGGCGGCTGAGTGCGAGCGTTTATGTTTTTTAACGTGTCGGTTCGGTTGCACGTGCAAAAATCCACGTATGTGGACTTTTCTGCCTGCGAGTGGGCGTTTTGGTTGTGTGTGTGTGTGTGTGTGTGTGTGTGTGTGTGTGTGTGTGTGTGTGTGTGTGTGTGTGCGCGGCTCTGTCTGTGTGTTTATCTGCATGCATGTGTTTTGCCCACTCACAGCCTATCTTTATCCGTGCTGTGATATCTACAGTCGTCCATCCCTTTGTGGGGAGGTTGGGGCCGAGACATGTGGAGAATTAAATCTTCACTGGGAATTCTCTCTGTTCAAACGCTCGGTGTCGTAAGTTCAGGAGAGAACCGGTTCTCCTTTATCTCTCTGTGCTCGGCTCGTATTTCTTGCTGTAGCTGCTTGCTGTGAGTTGCTGGGTGCTGGGGGGGGGAGGAACATTTCAACATCCTGTGCTGTGCAGCCCCAGGAGGAGCTTGGACCTCCTGGGCGGCCACAGCACATCCTCCTTCACACGCTTGTTAGCCAAGCAGCGTGCTCGCTCCCTGAACACGCAGGAAAATGCATATTGAAACCGCTCCGTCCCACTCGGCTGCTTTGTTTCTGTCATTTATTTTTCTCTGGCATGCACAGTCTGGTTCTACATGTTCTGCTCGCTCCGTTTAACCTTCACGCTAAACAAGTATGGTTCCCCCTTAAAAACACGTCAACAGATATCATCTCCTTACGCTGAGTTTGAGAAGATGCTGGTAGAATCGTATTCTAGCGTGTAGTAGAAAGAATTTTGCTGCATAATTTAGATTTATTCTGAGTGCACCAGCGTCCAGGGAGTGATACAGTAAAATACACACAAAACACAAGTTAAATACACATTCTAGTGTTAAAGCAATTCATCCTGTGTTACAGCTGCTGTTGGGAGCTGCACTTTACCAGCAACACGTAGCCATTAGCAAGAAAAGAATCACAGCTGCTCTTTAAAGTCGAAGCTGTTCTCTAAAACTGTGACACTCCGAGTTGGACCCTCCAGGCTTCTCCTTTTGTTGGCTGTAGTTTTGTTCGATTTGTGGAGTTTTTACACTGATACTTTATTTCAATGGTCCGTCATAAACTTTTGAAAGCACCTTGGTGTGAATGTTTGTGTAAAGAACAGGCCTGGAGCACGAGTCTGATCTGTGAGGGTCACATTCAAGCAGCATAACATCCACTATGATAACACAGTTATGGTTATTTTCATAGTTAATATGATGATGACAATACATTCAGTTAAAAATCAATATAAATTCTCTTGTTTTTCCTTCTTCCTTATACTGTCCAAGGCCCAAGCTTTTATTTTGAAGGCTCGATCCTAACAAACACATACGTCTGATTTCTGGATCTGAGAAGAGAAATCTTTGAAGGGAAATGATATGCAAACAAAAATCTATTCAGTCCTCAATAAATGTGTTTGCACGTTTATCATCATAACTGTTTATTTGCAATAATAACCCCTCTAACACATGCACTGTCAATCTCAAAGTGTTTCAGTTCGAACTGGTTTCAAATTGCAATTCATTGTTTATAAGAAATCACAAAAAAAGGTGTCGGAGCTTTGTTTTTTAAGCTCCACACGACCGTGACGTGACAATAAAGGGATTTTAAAAGCTACAAAGAGAGACGGTGCCTTGGAGGTTTGTATCCTGATCCGAAGAGCTCCTCAGACGTTGGTTCCAGGAAGGGATCCGTGTCAAGCCTTTTTTTTTGCAAGTTGTGTTTTAAATGTGTAATGAGCTGGGTCACACGATTACCCTGTCCCGTTCTACCTCTCTTGTAAATGTTGAAATGAAGTTTTGGAGGGATGCATGTGAAAAGCCGCAGACGTCCATCTGTCCCTCTCTCAGCTGTTGTCCTTAACCAGCTGTTTGCACGTGGTTCGAGCGAGTCAGCATGATGGTGATCCTGTTGAACTGTGTGACCCTGGGAATGTACCAGCCCTGTGAGAACATCGACTGCTCCTCGGACCGATGCCAAATCCTACAGGTACAAGCACACACGCCTACACGCACACATCAAACCTCTAATCTCCCATGAAGTCTTCGTGGATCTAAATCTGTGAACATCTCAAAACTCAGAAGTTGATATTCCTCCAGGCACGGTTAAGATATTGATTCCTGAATGAAATAACTACATCTTTTTTCGACCTGTCTGTGATTCTATCTTGTACTTTTTACTTGTTTACTTGTTGACTTACTCTTTCCTAACAGTGGGTTCAGATTCTGAATCTTAAAACGTGCAGCATGGTGGCGATTAGCACTGTCATTTTACAGCCGGAAGGTTTTCAGTTTGAATCCCAGTTTAACAGGAGTCTTTCTGTGTGGAGTCTGCTTGTTCTCCCTGTTTTCTCCGGGAACTTCCTCCCACAGTCCGCAGACATGCAGGTGGGGGTTAGGTTAATGGAAGACGTAGTTATAATCTATCAGTTTATCTTTCTTTACAATGAGCGTCACGCTAACGTGGCTGAAGACCTGAGACACTATGTGTAAACCTGCTCTATCAAAAGAGTTTCCTTAGTGACACAGGATCATGTATATTTGATCACACGCTCTTTATACACGTGTTCACGCTGTGGAAAAGCACTTACATACCAAGAAACATGCGTTAACAAAATGTGACATATGCACCCTTGTTCTCAGTCGTGCATGTTTCATATAAAAGCTGACGTGCAGGTACACAACAAACACAGAGTAAATACAGAGATCCGGACACATGGCTTCACGTTCCTTGAAGCAGAAAAACCAGAGTGCACTTCTAGGAAGTGTGGACCTATATCCATTCAAAAATATACTCGTGTCGACACATAACACGAATTCAAACGCACGCACGTCCTCCCTCCCGGCCGCTCCGCTCTCCTTCCTCTCTCTCCTTCCTCTCTCTCCTTCCCTCTCTCTCTCCTTCCTCTCTCTCCTTCCTCTCTCTCTCCTTTCTCTCTCTCCTTTCTCGTCTCGCTCCATCCTCACATTCTTCCTCCCATGCTGGGGCCGGCAGCTCCTCGCTGTGACTCACTTGCTAGCATGTGGTCTTTATGGTGCAGCGAGCATGACTTTCTCACGTACGGCACCTTGGCAGCTCTTCCTCGTCATCTGGCAAGACGGGGAGAGCTGAAGAAGAATCCCTTCTCCTCGCTTATGTCAAAGGTGGCCTGAGTGGGTGTACGATTCGTGCGTGAGCGTGTGCACGTATGTCTTGGGTCTGTCGGTGTGAAGCGCTTGTTGAATCACCCCGGCGTCCTGTTTCTCACACGAACACACACACACACACACACAAGGCAGCACACTCTTCATACAACAGCCAACGCACACAGTGGATTGATTCGGCTCCCTGGGGGGGGGGGCTGGTGAGTTGGACCTAATAGAATTTCTCCTCCAAGTATCTATGGACCCTATTCAATACCAGCATGGATTTAGTGGGCTACAGAGCCACAGTCAATACACTCCTCTTAGAAAATCCGTCGTTCAATACCACGACTTCAGTGGTGCCTCCGCCGAACAATCTGCATTGTGAGCTCGGACAAATGTGGACTTGAAGACCCCTGGAAAGTCCAGAGTGGCAGAAATCTGTGTCTTACTGACCACAACATGGAAGAGAATCAACATCAGGCGATTGTGTTCACTTTGTTCACAAACCCACGATACTCTCCAACATGCTAAACGCTGAACTCCAGGTCGAGGAACCGTGAAGAGGCTGTGCTCTTGTTGTTCAAGGTTTTGACTTCAAATGATCAATCCCAGATCATACAGTTCACTAACTTTAAAGGACCCATAAAAAGATATTTGTTCATATTAGCTGATATATTATTTTTAGTTTTAAGATCTCACACTGTCAGTGTTTCCTATTTGTGGTATAATTGGAAAACAAAACAATTGAGCAGAATCGAAGAGATGCAAGTGAAGAAAGAGACGAGAAGACAGGCTGAAAAAAGCCAAACGGACTGAGAGCTGTGGAAATGTCAGAAGAGGAACGTTTTTTTTTGACAGCCGGTGAAATCTTCATCTCCCTTGTGTCCGTGAACTTTGCAGAAGTTTGCCCCCTCGACCTTCTCGGTGGTTTGACAAAGGTCAAGGTTACAAACTTTGGGCCGTTCCGTCCACACACCTCCAGGAACTGCTGAGAAGGAGTTTTTCCAGCAGCAGGGAGCTTTAGTGACGACACACAGATCCACATCGACAGTTCGGATGCAGATCGCGTTGCCTACAGTTATAAAATCAAATTACAGGCATTGCCAAGCGAGTTAGTTCATCTCTAATCCCCCTGAACACAGGAAAGAACAGCAGCTAATCTGGGCTTTTTGCTCACAACAGCAATAACACGCATTAGCAAGCGCAGATCTTTGATTTATTTGGATTTTTTTTTTCTATTCTTTTAATTAGATGCTCGATTAAAGCCGAGCGAGGTGGGGTGGGGGTGGGGGCTTATCTCTGATTACTGCTCAAACAAATTATTTTCCATTACCCCTCTGTTTAGGGCAAACTACTCGACTGGGGAGAGGGGGAAGGTCGGGGGAGGGAGGGAAGGAGGAGAGGAACAGAGGTTTAATCGAGAGAAGGAGGGAGAGGTGGAGATATGAAAGTGTCGGGGGAAGAAAAAAGAAAAGACGATCAAATTGTAGAGTTAGAAATACAAGAGCATCATGGAGTTGTGGGGGGAAAATTGGAGTGAAAGTTTGAGAGAAGTCTGGGAAGGAGAGACAAACTCACAGAAACCTTTCATATCCATATTTGATAGGGTGATACAGGGTCAGATGTAACCCCCTCTAGGTGTCCTGGTGCAGGGGAGGATTCCACCTCACCTCCACCGCAACCTGAACCTTTACTGGAAGTGAGATCTTGTCCCTTTATTTCAGACACACTCTGATATCACGTCCTGTATTTCAGTGAAAACTATCAATCTTCTTCATGAATTTGTAAAGTGAGTGAGACACACTAGAAAACAAGCTTCAGAATTAAACAGGAAATAAAAGAAAGAAAACAAGGTGAAAGTTTAAAACATAAAAAGTTCATACAACAGAAACAAGTTGACACAAAGGTCCAAGACAGAAGGTAGATTATGTGAAACCTTCAAATCTGATGTCTGCCTGAAGTGGACTTTCCAGAACTCTGCTATAAATCTGCAGAAAGTTCACTGAAGGCCTCACAACCTTGACAAATAAACAAAAAAGTGAGTTTTCAGTGCTGGAGGCTCTTCAGACTTCACGGGTATGAAAGCATAACGTCTGGACCCGCTGGGAGGACGACCAGTCACTTGGATTCAGTCACTGGGACATTGCCGAATCCATCCTGACATGAAGCCTGCACATCTCGGCTTCAGCACTAAAGGCCCATTAACGGCTCATAAAGATGAGTCGAGCAGACGCAACGTTTCCTTCCTGCCACTGGATGTTGTTGACAGCCGGCGCGATGAGCCCGTCAGCGTGTGCACACACATTCAAAGCAGCAGGTGGGGGATTTTTCTCATTTGTCATTAACCCATTCGTTTCAAGGTGTCTCAAGTAAATCAATAATCCCCTTTTTAAAACGAGAAGTGCACCCAGAGAACTCGTTCCTCCATCAAAGCCCTGATGAAACCAGATTTTTTATTTTCTATCCGCACCAAACTGCACACGCTGATTAAACACACTACAAGGAGTTTTTAGCTGGTTATGAAACTGTCTCTTTTTTTATATCGCTGCCTCTTTACAGCAGCGAAGGAGACGAACGAGGAGGAAATTGTCTTTTTCTATTAACTCTTCTGTGGTCGGGTCGGACAAAACCATTTACAGCAGTATATCTTAGATACGTTGGCCAGTCTGAGGTTTTTACGACAGCAGACGGTGGAAACTCGACTGCCTTTGTCCACAGAGACGCCAAAATCGATGAAAAAGAAAAGTTCCCTGTAGGTTCTTTAAGAACCATTCTTCAAGAAAAACGTTGCTTTGTTTAAGAAAGAACAACAATAAATCCTGGATTTACCCTCTGATCCAGATCTGCACCAAACTGGCTTCTTCCCTGACCCACACTGAATCCTTTCAAGTTTCATGGTTATCTGTTGAGTGGTTTTGGCATAAAACTTGTTAATGACCAAAGAAAGATGAAAACATAAACTTCTTGGCTGCAGTAATAATGGAATTATAACATTATATTAGATCAAAACCTGAAACGACACATTTCAGTCCAGTCTTTCCAACCTTCTTCGTGTGTCCAACCAGAATCTGAGTCCAGCGCTCACAGAGATGAATGGACGTCAGTCTGTGCTGCTCAGACAAGTGAGGACGTTCTCTGCCCGTTTGACACCTCGTCTCTGTCTCTGCTCTGTCTCCCTCTCTCAGGCCTTTGACGCATTCATCTACATCTTCTTCGCGATGGAGATGGTTATAAAGATGGTCGCCCTGGGGATCTTCGGTCGCCGCTGTTACCTCGGGGACACGTGGAATCGCCTGGACTTCTTCATCGTCATGGCAGGGTGAGGAACCCCCCCCCGTTCCCATCATGTTCTCCTTTGTGTGTCGGAGTGTGAACAGTGGAAGGGTTTCTGTCAAGGGTTTGGTACCAAATCTAAATAATTCACAGGATAAATCCCAGTATGAAGAGTAAACATTAGATCCGGCTGTGGAAGTCACATGTTTTTGTTTACAGCACAGCCACACTGGCATCGGCCTTCATCACCAAAAGCTCTGGAATCTCTGGAGTCGTCTTTCCAGGTTGACGTCTTTGACGATGTTTTCTACGTGTGTGGCTCCTCTCTTCATCCTGAGATATGTTCGTATCTCCCTAGTTTTGCATCTGTTGCATGTTGGCATGTTAGCTAGTATCGTCCAATGGGTGCAGGACACAGGTGTAGGCTCCACCCCCCAGCTCCTCCAAACTGGACAAAAAGCCACTGGAAGGTCGGTCGTTGAATTCCCGGATCCGCCGGTCTGCCTGTCAAAGGGTCCTTGGGCGATTTCCCCGTGATGGCTGCTGTCAGTGTGTCAATGGGACCAGTGATAGACAAGTGCCAGATTTGAGGGGTCATTAAGACTAGAAAATACCGTAATTGATTTTTACTGCCCCCAAACATCACACCAGCTGTCAGGAAAACGTTGATCATTACAGTTAAGCTCCTGTTTATTCTGAGGGAAACCTGAATATTCTCTCCCTCGATGACTCCTCATCTTTTATTCGTCCTTCACTCGACTGGTTTCAGGAATAATAGAAGAGCTCTGCGTTCTCTGAAGACCGACACCGGGAGGCATTCAGCTGAACTACCAGTTTTACAAGAGAGAAACAGAACACAAGCTCGGTGAGTGAAAACGAAACAACGAAAAAACAAGCTTATCTCCGAAGCTGCTGCACCACGTTATCTCCTTAGGCTCATAAAAATTAAAGTAATTAACATGATTTGATGAATGAAAACAGTTGAGTTGCATCCTATCATTTTCGTGCTCCCGAGAGATCATTAACATGTAGAGTAGCCCCCTCAGTAAACACATCCCCTTCATAGATGACGACGCCCCCTGCTGATGCTGCGTTAGTCTCACATCCTTGTTTCCTGTTTGCTCAGGCTTTTTTTTTATTTCCCTACATCTTAACATCATAGTTGTGAGATTCTGTGCACGTGACAAACATGGAGGAATAATCACAAGCAACATGATCAAATGTCTGTATAAACACGCGTAATCATCATTAGCAACTCATCATTTAAATAAACCAATTAGCTGTAAACTAATTGCTTCACTCTCCGTACATGGAGATTTATTAAAAGCTGTTTACTCGTTTGTTAGCTGAATTAAAATACTTCAATGTTGACATCAATAATTAGTTTTTTATATTTATTGTCAGCTAAAACTCAAGAGGCTACCTGCCTGGGAAATTCCCTGAAAAAGAAACTCGTCTTCGCCTCCAACAATTTAATGTCTAAACAACGTGGACATTTTGGTGCATTAGTGTACTGCGCCTTAAGTTGGTGATACTGGTGGTGATACTGGTGGTGATACTGGTGGTGATACTGGTGGTGATACTGGTGGTGATACTGCTGTCTGACACCAAATCTAACTGGATCAAATCTAAACAACGTAACAAAAACACAAACCTTGGTTCAGACGTTCAGGTGCGAGAAGACGTTTGTCCACGCCACAAACTTTGCTTGAATCCGCTGTAGGTGCATCGTCTCTCTGCAAGAATCCCTGATGAGAACATAAAATCACCATCTTCATTTTTTAATCAAGATTCAAATAATTGTTTAAATATTGCATCAAAAGAAAACGTTTGCACTTAAAATGTATATATTCCGGCGTTAGATGAATTACTATTATGTTTTTTGCCATTGCCCCCTTCATCCCCATTTTTAACTTGACTTGCACATTTTCCTTCCTCTGCCTTTTCGTTTCCGCTCTTCACCCCCCTTCTTATTTTTCCCTTGGGGGACTGTGAACATTTTTCATTCACTTTTTACCGCCCTGGTTTCCTCAGATTTTCCATAAATTTCCACAGCCACCAGTGAGCTGTTCCAGCCCCCGGGCTCTAGAAGCCACCACTGCCATCATCTTGCTTTCTAGTAATGTTTTATCTGGTCCTATTCTCCCCTCTGATCCGACAGTTTCGGGCTCTTCTGTCTTCCCCTGCCTTCTCCTTGGCTTTCCTTCAGTCATCATCCTTTAAGCAGCAGCCAAGGAGATCTGTCGTCTCCATGCGCCAAACCTCAATGCTCCGTGCGCGCCGCTGCGGAGAGATACCGCCACCACCACCACCAATTACTCCCCAGTCTTACATCCACCACATGCGGCGCGTGTAGCGACGGGAAGGGGGCGGGATAAAATGTTGCACCCCTGGGAACTAGTGTGCTGCAAAAACAAACAGTAGGCGAGCTGCAGGAAAGGGATTGGGAGCAGCGGGAGCTCCACACCAGGCTCTGCTGAGCTGTGTGAACATTACGGGTGTGTTTGTGTGTGGGGACCTGGTGTGGAGTTGAGCAGTAGACCCCCCTGCTGCATACCTACTATTTCTGGCATTTTTTAATTCTGGTAAACAAAACTCCGACTGAGAGCCTCACATATTTTACCCTTGTGCGTTGTGACACTCTCGTCTCTTTGGCTTGGGTGTTGTTGAGGCAGCTGGATAGTTGCTATGTCGACCAATGAGGACAATTACGCTTAATTGCGTAGGAATTTGAAGTTGATATTCATTGGTTGCTGTGTCAGTTGATGTTCCTCCGTGTTGCTCACTGTCACTGTGTGTTTTGAACAAATCTGGGGGCCGACGTTAGAGTAGCCCGGATCAGGTCTGTTGCCCATGTCCGCCCCCACACCCAGTAAAGCCTGTTAATCATCTGACATTGTGATAATATTAATTCAAAAGGAATTCATCTAAACGGAATTCATACCAGAGCGTGACTATGTTTTAATGAATTCAGATATACAATGTTTAGCCACTCCTTGCTTTTAAAGTTATGATCAGCATCGTTGCATTAGTTCCCTTGATCTGCAGCTTCAGGTATGAGTTACAAGAGCCACTTTTGGTGATGGTCACTCACCAAAAGCTTCAGTCCTCATTGTGTCTTTAAGACCTTCGAAGATGTTTCATTTGAAATTAGCCCTCGGAGCAGCTGCTGTTGTTTCCCACCTCTTCCTGTCTTCATTGGTTAATGGATTCTAGTTTTAATGATCACTGAAAGCACCCAGAGTCTCATTCACACACGCAGTCAGACAGCACTTCTATATATAGCACTTTTTTTTAGCACTCATACTTTCACACAGTGACGGCTCACCCACCGGTTTCTTACCCAAGGACACGCCGAGCCTCCGATCTTCCAATTAGTGAACGACCCGCTCTACCCCTGAGCCGCAGCCTCTTGTGGGTCAAGGCGGGTTTCCAGGGTCCGGCCGTGTAAACAACTCACCTTCAGGAAACAAGCGCACTGCGAAATAGAACTCGAGAATTAGTTGTTCGGGTGCAAAGGAGAATCAGTTTCACAAACTGTGCTCTGGAGTCAAACCTGCTCACGTGAGGGAAACCCTGGAAGAACAAGCTGGATGTAATGAGTCTCTCCTCTGAGGCAGGGATGGCAGCTCCGTCGTGCACAGTGGAACCGGGGCCATAGGATATCTGTCCATCCACATTAAGATTCCCTTTGTGTGGTGATTATATATATTCAGCTGCTCTTAGCGTGTGGTTGCAGTAATAACAATACTTCCAGTGAGTGACACTGATCTTAATTTGTTGCAGCGCTGCGCCACTGCCTGCGGGCGGGGGGGAGAGAGAGAGAGAAATAAAGCATATGAAGCAAAAGAAGGCTTTATAGTGATGGGATCGTTTTGTGTTGGCACCTGCCATTACTCAATATTAGGACTTAAGCCGTTTGCCTGCATGAGGAGATTGGAGGTTTGCTTGTGGAAATAGTTCTTGATGTGAAACTGCACTGGAAGCAGCAAATCATCTGCTGGGTTCCACCTCAGTGGGAACAGTGAAAGAACGAGTTTTCTGACTCGCTGTTAACTGGAAATCATAAACAGATTCAGGTCAATATTTGAAGTTTCAGTCCGTATTCGTGTTTGTGCCACTGAGAGTAGAATGTGACTCTGTGATCCTTTATGATACTTGTTGTTGTGCGTGTGCATGTGGATGCTTTACAGTTTGAATGTGTGTGTCGTCAGGGGGGGTGTGTGCTACCTACGAGCTCTGACACACGTCCTTTCTGGGGATTCAGTCCTTCTTCCCCTCTTCCTCTTCGCCCTGTGTCCGTCCCCGACCCTCAGCAGAGGGAGCAGGAAGCAGAGCCGACGACACACTGATGTGTTTCAGAGAGAAGGCGTGAAAAATGAACCTGCACTATAGCAGAGGACATCAAAGCGTATTAGTCACAGCTCGTATATCTGCACATTTGCTGCTCGGATTGCTATGAATTATCAAACCTATGGTATGAATGACAATCAGGAGTCCTGTTGCTCACTTAGCCAATTGTTGCTCTGCACATTGTCCATGTGCAGCTGCTAACACTCTTCACTGGGCAGCTAATTGCTCTCTACAGTTCCTCTGTTATTATAGTCATAGATGCTGCTTGCATGATTGGCTCATGATGGGCAATGCACAGTAGTTCATCTGTTGAGAGAACCACCACTGGGACAAATGATCCCTTGTTCCACGGAGTATTTCCTCCCTCTACGTATCTATGCAATGTTTCCAGTAGTTTTTCTGCAAACACATCTGCAGTGAGTCTGATTTGCAGACTTGAGCGATTGACTTTTCTGTCCAGGTCCAATGTGAGGTTTCCTTCTGATCACTTTCCTTTGTAAACCAGCTGTTGGTGCATCAATGCTCCACAGGTGAAACTATGCACCACCACTGCTGTGTCAGCTCAGCTTGGGGGGGGTCGTCGTGTGGTTTTCACTTCCACACTTCTCCTTAACTGACATTTCTTACTGGCCTTTCGAACAGTGTGAATGTCAAGCTGGAAACTCTTTGAATACTATTCCATAGCCTCCCCTGCTTTGTGGGCATCAACCAGCCTCGTTTTCAAACACTCAGTCAGAAGCTAAGGGCAGAACGTGGCTGCTGAAAGTTACCACAAGGTTTGAGGAGCCAGAGAATTTATTGGCTCTGGAAACGTCATCAGACAACTCATAGTGATAATTGTTGATCTGCCCCTCAAGTCCTAACTAATCAATTAAAGGCAAGTGAGTTAACGAGGTTTGCTGAAGCAGGGACATGCCCAAACTGTAGCACATGACACAATTCACTTTATAAAAAAGAAAAATACATGAACATTAAAGGCTAAGATTAAGTTGTTTTTTTTAAGCTATGAATATTTAAATATAAAAACATAAAGCAATCAGAATAATGAAAAAAGTTGATTTGGTCTTGATATGACTTTGAGTTAGAGTCTCACAGTGTTGTTACGTTAGTGAATCTATATTTATTTATTGTTTACATCTGAGCCACCTGTTTCTATATGCTGTGTTTTTATGTTATATTCATATGTTCGTATGTAAGTGATCAGTCCTGTGAAAATCCAACGTATGTTTTTAATATGAATCTCAGCTCCCCCCCCTCCCTCCCATGTTCGGAGCTGCCAAACCTTGTGTTGCTCGGTGAAGAGAGCAGATGGGGGAACATAATTGATCCCAATCTGCGTTGGCAGATCTATATTTAAATGTTCTGTTGTTTCTTATAGTTTTTAAAACTGGTCCTGTTCCTGAATGAAGTTAGAAAATAACCACAACATTTTCCTTTGTTTACCGACTGTGCATTGCAACACATTTTATTGTGAAGGACCTTCTTCTTCTTCTTCTTCTTCTTCTTCTTCTTCTTCTTCTTCTTCTTCTTCTTCTTCTTCTTCTTCTTCTTCTTCTTCTTCTTCTTCTTCTTCTCTGTCATCTGCCTACTTGATGATTTTGAAACTTTACTAGATGAAAAGAACAATTGGTGTTTCTTAACAAGCGAGCCTCCCACAGGTGTAAATACAGTTCAAGACATTTTCACAGCAGAAACAACCGGTATAAAACAATATTGCATATAAAGTGAGCTGATTATGTCTAATGAGGACAAACATACGCACAAACATCCCTTTTCATCCAATTATTATTATATCACTGCTCAATTAATTTGGGTGTTTTGTTTTTTGTTATCGATTCAAAGTGGAAAACCAGAAGAGATAAGCTTGTGTTTCTCTGGAAATAGTTTTTGTTGCTGTTCCCTGTGAAATGACAAAGTGTGTCCAGTGGGACGCTCACTAATGCAGGGTCGGCCTGTGGTATTGAGCTGTAGCTGTGGTTCTCTTTGTTTTCTCCAGCGTTGACCTTCTGTGGCTTGTTCTTACGTCTGCCGCGTCCCAATGTCCCACCTTCAAAATCAATAGGATCTCCAGTTATGGCAGCAGGGTGGCGACAGATGTAATACAGGTGAATTATTGTTGGTAGATAAAGGAATTTGCATCTGATTGTCAGGCCTCTGGTTTTAGACAAATCATTTAGAAGAACCTGCTGCTCACTGCGTCACTTCTGATTCCCATGGGAGTGAATGCAGCGTCCTGTTCTGCTGCTGCTGCTGAATCAGGCCGAACATCATCCAGTCATTACTCAGTGAAACAGAAGAGTCTGCTGCCTCGATGGGAAGAGAGCGCCAGCTCGTTTGTTGTTAATCCTAAAGAGTGAAAACGTCAATAAGCGGTTTTTAAAATCCCTGATTCCTTTGTTTTTTTTGGGGGGGGGGGTTGTTTTGATAACAGGAGTAGTTTCCATGGGTTCAAAAGGTCCTTAGTCATAAAGTGAAGAGAAACCAGAGAAACTAATAAGCTAATGAGTAATGAACCCGCCCAGTAAAGGCTCCTGCTAAACGAAGGCTCTGTTCGTTCTTTTCATTTTGTGCATATTTGTGCACTTTGTCTTCTGAAAGCTTAAAAACGGACAAAACAGAGAAGTACCACAGGAAATCGTGGGGGGGGGCAGTATAGCCAATAGTTCAAGTAAGACGACCATAAGACACAAGGACAATATTCCAACATTTCTTGACCTGTTGGAGACTTTAACAGTTGATAAGAAACCAAAGGCGTCTACATGACTTCACTTCACCATCGAACAGCAGCTTTTACCTCTTT
The DNA here is from genome assembly GCF_022539355.2 of Hippoglossus stenolepis. NCBI lineage: Eukaryota > Metazoa > Chordata > Actinopteri > Pleuronectiformes > Pleuronectidae > Hippoglossus > Hippoglossus stenolepis. The sequence goes on from NC_061484.1 coordinate 26,840,785, forward strand.
CTTAACATGTTCCCAACCTCCTCCACGTTACCCTGGTTGTTTTTGGTCATAATCTCATAAACTCTGCACACTCGAGCAGATGTATTGCTTAGCAACCGCATCACCATCGTCATGGACGCATGGAAGTAGATGTGGGCAGTGGTGGTTACAAATCGTTTGAAGTGGACGTTCCACTGTTCGTACGTAAAAGGCAGCATCGATGAGACCTGAGAACACGAGCAGATATAGTTCTTATAGTTCGGGAATATTAAGTTAATAAGTTACTGAACAATGTGCTTTAACATGACGTGTATGTGAGTTAGAAAAGAGATGAGTCAGTCGACAGCTGGCTCTCATTTTTGACTGTTTACTCATAACACACACACACACACACACACACACACACACACACACACACACACACACACATTCAGACTCAGTGACATGTGTATGAGCGTCTGTACTCAGCTGGAGGTGTAACAGTGGCTCATTAAAGCTCTAACACCACACAACACACTGCAGGACTGTGAGAATGCAAGACAACACACACACACACACACACACACACACACACACACACACACAGTAGCAGGAAACACACACGAGAAGCACACAACCAAACGGGTGAGGAAAACAGACGATGACGCTCTGAAAGGAAAAGAGCAGAGCTGTGTTTTAAGTGACACTAAAGGAAGAGAGAGAGAAGAGAGAGAGTTTGTGGGGTGGAAAAGTTGCTGGGAAGGATAAACGGAGAGAGTGGGAGGGAAAGAGTGAATCAGAGTTGTGGTAAATGTATGTGTGTGTGTGTGTGTGTTGAATGCTTGTGTATCCGTGTGCACGTGTGTGTGTGTGTGCCTCTCTCTGTCTTCTCTGACTTGCAAACCACTTCTGGGACAGAGGATCTAATGCATCCATTCATCTGATTCAATAATTGATGCCATCTCCTCCAGAAGGAGTTTCATCGGAACCGGTGGCATAAAATCAGACATTTAGTGCTTTCTGGTAATTGTCAGATTAGTTTATTCTGCCTGTTACAGACCAATACACAGCCCATGTGTACAATATCTACTTGGAGGCATCACTGCACTCTCCAGAGCCATCAACCGCCCGTAGCCTCCAGCTTTCTGCTCTTACATGTCGAGACAATGTGTTTGGAGAACATGAACTTTAGCTGTTAATGCTGGTAAACTGTAAACTGTGTAAGTGGCTGCACGTCCCAGCAGATAAACAACCAAGCAGCTTTTATCGTTTGATTCCACCTCGGAAACTGAGAGAAGAGCTGCACATTGTTTTTTAGGATTCATCATCTTTTGACAGTGGTTTGCTCTGATTCTTCACAGCGAGAAGGTCCCTGGTTTGAATCCTGCTCCGTTGGGGTTTTCACCAGGTTCTGTGACCTTCTTTCATGGATTTCCTTAAATATTCATACAGACATTCATGTTCTTCAGGGTTTAAATCCTGCTAACTTAGACTTTTCCTCTAGTGTCACCATTAAATTGGCATTTGTGGTTTTGAGTGACGTGTCCTGATGGATCTCCTGTGATTTGGGGCAGACGGGTGATGAAGTGAGGTGACTTCGGTAATCACATACGTTTTATTTCACATCATCAAAACATCATCCACCAGCATCAGGTGTAGCTTATAATTACAAATATGAGCTTGCATATTTTACAGGAAACATTAACTTTCATCCCATTTTCTAACTTTAATTTACATCTGTGGTTTGTCCTTCGGGATTCTCAGTTTTTCTTTGATAAGAAAAGGAATAAGTTTCGTATTTCAGTTTGACAAAAAGTGAGTTTTGAAAGGCAAAATGTTTATGGTCATTTGAAGTGAACAAGTTGAAGGAATGAAAATGTATAAAGGAAACTTTTCTGTAGTCTGACGATAACGGCCTTTTGGAATTTTATACTCAACACTTCAGATGGACATTCGAGTCTCGTGTAGCATTTCAAAGTCGACATCTTATAATCTTCAACCCTTAAAGCCTCAACCAGCCGGGCGACCCTGGAGAAACACAACACACCGATGGCTCCTGAGAGAATTCTTCACCACGCTGTCTTGTGACAGAACCTTCAGGTCTCTGGAAAGAAAAAATACGACGCTGTAGAACCGGTTAAAGAATCCACACCCGCCCGTCTAACTCCACCCGGGAGGAAGAAATACAACCCAGCGCCTCCTCTGAAATATTCATGAAGCTGTTGAGCTGGAGAGAAGTCGTAACTCAAACACAGACACACACTAAATTTAGTTTGACTCGTGTGACTGAGAGTGACAGCCTGCGTATGTGTGTGTGTGTGTGTGTGTGTGTGTGTGTGTGTGTGTGTGTGTGTGTGTGTGTGTGTGGGGGGGGTTGTAGTTTGTGTAACACTCTTCAGGAGGGCACATGTGCTTTAGTTGTGTGTCGCCCCTGTCGACTGATTTGACACAGCTTTGTGAGAGCCCAGAGTGTGCTCCGAGCACTGTGTGTGTGTGTGTGTGTGTGTGTGTGTGTGTGTTGTGTGTGGTGGTGTGTGGTGTGTGTGTGTGTGTGTGTGTGTGTGTGTGTGTGTGTGTGTGTGTGTGTGTGTGTGTGTGTGTGAGAGAGAGAGACTCAGGTTATCTGTCTGTACATCTGCTCATTGTGTGAAAAACGAGAGTGTATCAGGGGCAGTGCCTTTTGCCTGTTGTGTGTGATTTGTGTCATGTCGTGTGACTGTTTCAACAAAATGAGCCGTCATATCTAAAATTGGTGCAAAAAATTGCCCAAAATGACAGATCGCCATTACGACACCCCCCCATCCCACACACACACACACACACACACACACACACACACACACACACACACACACACACACACACACACACACACACACACACACACACACACACACACACACACACACACAGAGACTCATTTCTGCTCTGACCAGCAAAGAGTGAACATCACAACCTGCACCTGTCGTGTTTTCTGTGTCTTGGCCTGATGAAAACTCACAAATTTCTGGATTTCCTCATTTTAATTACAACAGAATTTTATCAATTTAATTTAGTCTACAATAAATTTAATTTTCATTTTCTTTCATTTACAACAAATTAAATTTGATGACAATTTTACCTGCAAATTACAATTTTTCATTTTATTTACTACAAATGTCACTTTAGATCATTTAATTTAAAACTCAATTCATTTCACTTCATGTTATTTACAACTGATGTAATGATCAGAAGATATTTGAAGGTTGCGGGTGGTGAGATATTCATTGAATTCTCTAAAATGTGAGAGGAGTGGAGCTTCCTGTGTTTACTGACTGATTACTGACTCGACTAACGGAGAATACTTAGAAATGCAGCAGAAACAGCATCAGGCAGCAAACATCTAACTGTCTCATCTAATCTCATTATAAACAAGGAGCATCGTACGTCTCTGTGTGTCTTTGTCTTTGTCTTTGTGTGTTTGTGCTTCAGGGCTCGAAGGTTTCAGCACAAACACTGAGAAATTCTCTTGTTCAGTTTCACTTAATTATGCTTTTTTTAGAGTCTTGTTTGAAATGTAGTTCTTCAAATCAAGCAGAAACAAATACAATGAACTATTTCCTCTACACGATTAATGATGATTATATTATTCCAACTAACCACAAACATTTAGAGATGATACCAAGAAAGTAAAATCAGAAACATTTTGATTCCTGGACAGTTTACGTTCACTCCAGGGTTAAAGTTGTTTCTCAATGTGTTTCCAGGATGGTTAAGAAAAGGGTCTGAAGCTTTCTATGATCGTCTGAATCTTCCTCCTGGATTTATGTAAATATAATTGCAGTGTTGCGGACGGTGTTCCCAGACTTCTCCCTCCTGCTCCAGCTCGACAGAACAAAGAGTCAAAGTTGAAACCTGTAGCTTCTCTGTGTTTTGCTCTGTCATGTCAAAGGTGAAACTCCCGAGAAGCAGAACAGTTTTCTTTCTTCTTCACAGTCGAGCAACCTGCCATTAGTCCGGTGGCCAGACCGCCGCACATGCTTTAAATCAGCCATAAGGCGTGGACGTGACTTAGTGAGCCATGAAATATGAATCTCTCCCGTGGCCGGTGTTTCACTGTAACCTTGGAAATGACACGAGCCGACAGAGCCTCGATTCTGCTGCAGCTCCACCGCAAATCAGATAAAACCTCGCTCGTACAACACACAGACCGTGAAGAGTGAGGTCGGAGCGATCGCGGAGTAACCAGGATACGGTCGCAACTGTTGGTGACCACAGACGTGGGTTCTCCGTGATCTAATCTGACAGGTGGTTCTCTACGCAGGGAGCAGAGAATAAAGTTTTAGATGATATAAGAGGGATAAAATACAGGATCTTGCATTTGTGAGATGTTGTGAGCTGGAGCCAATCCTGGCAGTGGACAGATCACCGAACAATCGCCAACATACAGACTAATTAACTAATTAACCTAAACCTAATCTGCATGTCTTTGGCCTGTGCCACAGAAGAATGCTGCGTGTCATGTGTTTTCTCTTCTAATTCAATGAAATGACACGATGAAGATTGATTTGAATTTGATTTTGAGTTTCCTCGGACTCAGAGTTTCTACCGTAGACCTGCTGTGGTCTGATGAAACCTAAACGGTTCCGTCTTGATGGTCGTTCTGTGTTTTGTGAAACCACACAAACATATTCGGAGAGAGATTTATTTTAGCAAATTCTGCACTGGAGAAATTTGGGTCTCAGGTCGAAGCTAAAGATAAATAATTATATCAAAATGATTTCAGATCTATTTTATTCCCAAACCCATGTTCCATCGTTCCCAGGACGAACGGACACCGTCATTCTCCTCCTGATTGTCCTTGTCTCTTGTTTCCTCCTGGATTCCATCAGTCTTTAAGTTCTCCAACTTCTCCAACTTTGAAATCTTGCTCCGTACCATTTCAAAACTGTGAATCTCCGACCGCAACGCCAGGAAACAGGGGGAATTTGAATGTTTCCGTCTATTTCACTGTGATTTTTCTGTCAGATAATATTCTAAAGATCTTATTCCCTGAAGTAAAGGTCGAAAGGTTGCGAGCGAATAATTGGCCCGGTCTTTTTAAAACACCTGGAAGGCTTTTTAACCTCGCCCTGAAATAAGCTTATTATGATGGAGCGTTAGAATATCTCGTCGTAGAATATTCGTGTGAAATACCTGAAACTTTCCCACTTGACAACTCTCTCACCCTTCGTCTCCGCCTGAGAGCAGCGTGCCCCTGCTCAGCCAGGTGTATGCACATCAGTGGCCTCAGCCTCCGTCTCTCTCTGTTCCTAACTCTGTAATTATCTCCTGCACTTGATAAAACCCTCCGGCTCTCTCGCTCTCTCAATCCCATCTTATTGCCGTCGTT